>NC_056684.1:65858229-65868229 GCF_018350215.1 Panthera leo | reverse complement strand
TACTAACAGTACTGGGATATTGATTCCTTTGGAATTCCTGTTCTTTGTGCTTCTGCAGTTCATCAAGTGCTCTTTGAGTGCTGTTTGTATCATAAGCACTTGGTACTGTGGTAGATGGAAATAGGAATAAAATTCACAACTTTTCATCAAAGAACTCATAGCTTAGTGGGATGTGTGAGGCACATACATAATAATTATCCTTCTCTATGTGCTTTTAGAGGTAAAAACATGTTGGAAGGAGTCTTCATGGGCTGGGGGAGGGGGAGAAATTTGGCTGCAGGCAAAGACAATTTAAGACAGAGAACTGTGTGTACCAAGGAAGGAAAATGGAAAAGTATAAGGTCTGCTTAAGAACAGTCCAGAGTTGCTAACTAAAAGCTTATATGTAGATTCATGGTGAGAATTAAAGTTGGCCAGATTCAGTTAGGATCGTATGATAAAGATACTGAATTCCAGATCTGGGTGTTTATATTTAAATTAGCAGGCAGAGGGAAAGATAATATGGCAACACTATGAGGAATGATTGAAGTGAGGAATTACTGGATATAGTGAGAAACAATAATTAATAAGCTATTACATTATTCTTGGAAAACGTAAAACAAGTCTGAATTAGGGTTTGCAGTGGAAGTAAGAGAGGAGATAAAGTCTATAGGCATGGCAACTTACTGGATACTGGTGACGAGCAAGTGAAAGGAGTCTAGGATGAACCAGAAATTTCAAACTGGCATATCCCATAATAGAGAAATAAGAGTTGCTTTGAATTGGGAAAGGTAAAACATTTGATTCACTTTGGGCTACTTAAATTCAGTTTTGGGCACACCTCATAGAATGTTTCTGTGAAGTTGGAATTTAGAGTTCCTTCTTGGGAACATGGTGTAGATTTGCGTCGTCTGAAAATGGAATGTTTTTTTCCAAGACACTTTGAATAGGAGGAGGCACTCCCCACTCTCTACGTGACTCCTCATTTGATTCTTAAGTATTCAGGTTATTACCTAATCCTTCAAATTATTATTGATTGACTTTCCATTTGCATGGTACCTTCAATTTTTCTGCCCTCTAAATGGTGATAAAATGGGGTGCCTGGATGGCGCAGTCGGTTAAGCATCCAACTTTGGCTCAGGTCATGATCTCGTGGTTCGTGAGCTCAAGCTGCGCATCAGCTCTGTGCTGACAGCTCAGAGCCTGGAGCCTGCTTCGGATTCTGTGTCTCCCCCCTCTCTCTGCCCCTCCCCCGCTCACGCTCTGTCTCTGTCTCAAAAATAAATAAACATTAAAATTAAAAAGAATAAATGGTGGTAAAGTGAATGGAAAGAATTAATGTATATTCTAGGAGTAAGTGCCTCATTGGGAGGAAGTGAATGCATGGAACTTCTCTAGCTTAGTTTAGAGGGGACTGCTTCCAACTCTTTGCAAACCTCTTGTTTATTGATAATACATTTTTTTAATAGAAAATATTATTTCCTTATATTGCAGATGGGTGCTCTTCAGCCTTTTATATAATTTAAAAACATTTTTTAAAGTCTTAATTAAAAGATTTTTCAAGCTTCTACACCATACGATGTTTTCCGTTTCTTGAAAGCTCTATGGTATCCTATTCTATACTTTGAAGCTTATTGTCTGGACAGTTCAGGGGGGATTCCAGGGGTAGGAATTTGAGCTTATTTTGGCCCCTCAGTTTTTGTTGATAAAAATTGTATCAGTGGGTAGCCATTTTCTTGTATCCATTTATACACTTGCCTTTTACGACTGGTGGAATGAGAAAATGACTTATTTTCACTAGTTTGAAAAAGAAATATAGAAGCATATTCATTGCATGATAAATGTTAATGATAACGATTACACTGAAAGCTTTTGTCATTCAAGAGGCTCTGAATTGGAAATTAGATCCCAACTATGCTTTATATACAATGTAGTCAGTGGCATTTAATGAAGTCTCTGTTATCCATGATCAAGGATGGTTACTTGAAATTAAAAATAATCTACCTTGGCTGTTAATGTTGATATACTGAAATTCTTCCTCCCTATTATTATTTTTCTCAACAGCTTGTAAAGAAACTTTAAGATAGAAAAGCAAACTGAATCAGTGAACAGGCTGTTAGGGGAGGAGGGAGATGTTGGTGAGAGGGTACTTGGGGCAGGACCAAAGGGATTGGGGATTGATTCACAATCTGAAAGACAAGAGTAATCAAGGACTAATGACAAGCTGTTGCTTGATTTTGACAGAAATAATCCCCATCACCCTCACTGGGACTTCGGGGAGGGTCGGGAAATAAAAATTGGTTCACATAGCCTTGAAGACAGGCTAAATGAAGTAAGTCAGACACTAAAGGACAAATATTGTGTGATTCCATTTACATGAGGTATTTAGAGTAGGCAAATTCATAGCAACAGAAGGTAGAATGGTGATTGCCAGGGGCTGGAAGGAGGAGATAGGGAGTTATGATTTAATGAGTATGAAGGGTCAGTTCAGGAAGATAAAATTCTAGAGACGGGTGATGGTGATGGCTGTTCAACAGTATGAATGGACTTATTACTACTGAATGGTACACTTAAAAATGACTAAAATGGTAAATTTTATGTTATGTATATTTTACCGCAGTTAAAAAAACCTTTAAAAAAAGTGGTTCATGCATAAAAAAGTGGTTATATGTGCAAAATTTTCTGGTATAGTCCTGATTTCATGTAAATTTTTTTTTCTGTTTAGGGAAAATGAGTTTACAGTACAGTAGAATCTTCTTAGAACTTTAAAAAACACTTTTATTTACATAGATTGAAAAATAAGAAAAACCATATCTTATTTTTTAGTTTGATATGAGATATACTTTATTGATATTTCTGGTAATTTCAGAATATTTATTGCAGAACCATGTTGATTTGTTTTTCTTCTTTAGAAACACAATCACTCTATACTAGAAACACTTTTTTTAATGTTTAGGTTTTTTTTAAATGTTCATTTATTTAGATATTTTTATTTTAATATTTATTTACAAATGAGAAGGGGCAGAGAGAGAGAGAGGGAGAGAGAGAATCCCAAGGAGACTCTGCACTGTCAGCACAGAGCCTGACTCGGGGCCCAAACTCACAAACTGTGAGGTCATTACCTGAGCCAAAATCAAGAGTTGGGCACTTAACTGACTGAGCCACCCAGGCTCCCCTACAAACACTTTTTGTTTATCTTGGGAGGAGTAGTTAATTTGGATGCCAAATTATATTACATAGTTGACCCTTTTAATTAAGGAGCTACTTTTTTTTTGTAGATTTTTTGTAATCAGATAAATTGACTAGGGGTAACAGAATTTTTGTCTGAGTCTAGCGAGACACCGAATTTTTTTCTGAAGTAATTATATTTATAATTATGAAGTAGAATGTGGAAATTACAGGATGGAAATCAAGTGATTTTTTTTTTTCTCCCCAAATGATGAAATGGACTAAACTGAGAATTATGTGGCTTGTATTTTTCAGGGGGGGTTAACAGGTTAGTTGAATTGCCATCAAACCTCACCCGTTTGCAGTTGCTGCCTTCTGCTGTCTACTCTTCGACAGCATCCCTGCCATCACCTGTCCCTTCCCCACACACACAATGCGGTTGGGGGCGGGTGGTGCTATGTTGTCACAAAGGTGTTCTTAATTGTTGTGCCTCTTGTGTAGATCTGTGTTGAATCCTGAGCTGTGTTCTCCCACTTAGTGTTAAGATTACTTGGATACCAGTTTTGGCCTCCGACTTTAGAGTTCCTTTCAGCCTAATTCTTTGTTTCTGCAAAGAAACTTCTGAACTTCAAATTTGCTTTTTCTTCTAGAGTTGGAACGCTCCGTACCTCCACATTCCATGAGTAGAGCTCATCTCTTGGCTCTTATCATTTGCCACTTTATTCACTGGCTTAAATCACCTTTCAGTCTTGGTCCTTATCTCTTTATTTAGTTTTTGGCTGCTTAAGGCAATTCAAGTAAGCAATAATAATATCTGATATTTATGTAGCACATCCTATATGCCAAGTACTTTCTAAGACCTCTACTGCTTGACATTGAATCCTCAGAACAACTTTAAGAGACAAGTAGTGTTATTACCCCCATTTACAGATGTGGAAGCCAAGGCACAAAGATCTTAAGCGACTTGTCCCGGGTCAGACATTAAGTAGCAGCATTCTGCCTCCAGAACCCATGCTCTTAGTGATTATGTTAAACTTGCTCCCTAGGAAAAATAGTATTTTGTCACCCAACTCTGTATTGTGAAACTTGTGTGGATAAATAGTGTTCATGAGCCAGAAAGCTTATCAGTCAACACTGTAGTTCACAAATGTTATTGCCTGGATACAAACTCATCAAATTTCCCAGTGTATCCAAAAAAGGGTCTTATTTTTTTGTAACTCTCAAACAGACTTTTAAGAGCTTGTGTAATTCATTTACTTATGTCATATAGCACTATATGTCTTTATAAAAAGGAGTCTTAACATATAAGTGCTTAACCTTTACTTCTTAATGATGAGCTTTTAAATTGTTATTGTGCTGACATAATTAGGTGTAACGCCTAAAATGCTTTGTGTGTATAGCTATAAAAAGAAAGTAATGTGATCTAGGACTGACAGTAAAGCTGTATCTAGGAAAAAATCCTATGGAAGGTTGAAATTGAATGTGGTAACTGCAATTATCTAAAAGGAAGTCTATTACCTTATGATAAAACTGTCAAAATAATGATTGGGTACTCCCACAAATTGTACGGAGAATCAATAAAACCAATATTACGTCACGGTTTGAGAATTTAGGAATTCCACTTTCTCCTAATTCATGAGAGGATGCTAATATATTTAAGAATGAGATAATTGTAAGGGCTTTTTTCCAGCTTCATTTTGTAAGTAACTCTTTGCTTGAGAAGCTTGATAAACAGCATTCTTGGAAAATATGAATAGTATATATTCATTAACCAGATAAAAATACACAGACAACACGAGCTACTTTCTTTTGCCTTGCAAGGACATGAAATGCAACATTTTGAGTGGATCTTTTTTGTTGATGGTGAATAACTTCTGCTTCAATGAGGGCCCTTGTTTTGACCATTTGATCTCTGATGTCATTGTATATAAGCTAGCCTCTCTGTATTTTAAAGAGGATTACCAAATTATTCTTGCTACAACTAAATTGTATGTACAGGTAAAGGATTTGTGTTCTTCGCTAAGCCACCTAACGTCCACTTCTCATTTTTTTTGTCTTTTGATCTAAGAGGACATTTTGTATATTAATACAGGAATAATTTTTGGTTCCTGCTCTTGGTTCATCCCCTGGTCTCACATCTATATATATTAGTTGACTTGAATTACATATTTTAATATACCTACCATTTACTTACAACACTAGGATTGAGAGGATATTAAGGAATTCTGTAGATAACACATAAAACATGTGAATGGAACCTTACTATTTAAAAAAGTTTTTTTTTTTAATTTTTTAACGTTTATTTATTATTGGGAGACAGAGAGAGACAGACCGTGAGCAGGGGAGGGGCAGAGAGAGAGGGAGACACAGAATTGGAAGCAGGCTCCAGGCTCTGAGCTGTCAGCACAGAGCCCAACGTGGGGCTCTAACTCCCAAACCGCGAGATCATGACCTGAGCGAAGTCGGACACTCAACTGACTGAGCCACCCAGGCACCCCAATTTAAAAAAGTTTTGATGTTGTTTTCTTTTTTTTTTTTTTTTTAATGTTTATTTATTTTTGAGAGAGACAGAGACAGAATGCAAGTGGGTTAGGGGCAGACAGAGAGAGAGGGAGACACAGAAGCAGAAGCAGGCTCCAGGCTCTGAGCTGTCAGCACAGAGCCTGACGCGGGGCTCGAACTCACAAGCTGTGAGATCAGGACCTGAGCCGAAGTTGGACGCTCAACCAGCTGAGCTACCCAGGCGCCCCAATGATGTTTTCTTTGATTCGTGTAATAACTCTTTGACACGGATAAAGCAAATGTTATTTTGTGGTCTTATAAATGAGAAGCTCAGGGTAAATGACCAGCCTAGCATTATGCTTAGAAAGGGCAAGAACTGGGACTTGATCTCGGATCACCCACGCCTACCTGCTCCTTTACTCACCCTCATAATGTGTCTGAATGCACAAAAGAAGGAACAAAAACAATGAGAGGGAAGGGACCTAAGTCTTCTGATTTCAGAGTCATCTTCTTTCCATTATTTAATGAATGTGAATTAACACCATTGTTTAGATATTGCCCTGTGTGCCTAGCTACTTTTTTTTTTTTAATTTTTTTTTTTTTTAACGTTTATTTATTTTTGAGACAGAGAGAGACAGAGCATGAACGGGGGAGGGTCAGAGAGAGGGAGACACAGAATCTGAAACAGGCTCCAGGCTCTGCGCTGTCAGCACAGAGCCTGACGCGGGGCTTGAACTCACGGACCGCGAGATCATGACCTGAGCCGAAGTCGGCCGCTTAACCGACTGAGCCACCCAGGCGCCCCGTGCCTAGCTACTTTTAATGTGAGAAGAGTTTATCATATTTCTACTTCAGTCTCATCTGTTACAATTTGTGTGTATCTCCTCTTGTAGAGTTGGAATCCCAACTAGCTATCCCTTACTAGCTATCACCTTGGGTAGCTTCTTGGGCAGCCATAGTTTGCTTATCTTCAAAATCAGGTAACGTCTACCTTTCAGTGTCATCCAGACTAAAGATGATTTTGTAAAGTACCTAAGTCATAGCATGGTGCTTGGCACATCATAGACACTCAAACGATAGTGACTCTTGTAGCGATAGGCAGTAGTATTCTAGCAGTTCCTTAAAACATACAAAGGAATTAATTTATCCTTCATTGTCTTTTAGTACTTTTGAAATTTGAATTCTGTGGTAATTTTGGAGATTCTGAAAACCTCTTCAAATTCTTTTTATGATGCTCTGTATGGGAAGAAATTAATTATGGTCCTATCAACGCAGCATAGAATGGGAGGATGAAGTCAATTTCCTGAATTCTTTTACTAATTTATTTATTTCAATTTAATGTATTTTTTCTTCTAGTAATGAAACAATAGCATGTTTGGCCTGCTTATATATGTACTGTGGAAATTTATAACCCTTTATTCTGCTATGTAACTATATCTTATACTTCAGGAATTCTTTTAGCCAATTGCAGCAGGATTGCTGTCAAAAGCAACAGGAGTTTTTGTTTCTGTTTTTGTTTTTTTTTTTTAATGGTAATCGAAGGGTTAAGTTTTTCATGAGCCCATATCTGGGGGTAGCAATTCCACCAGAAAGCTAAAATCTTTCTTAGTAAAATTTTTATTGGGATAATTTTAGATGTACAGAAAAGTCGCAAAGATAGTACAGAGAGTTTTCCCTATACCTGTCACTCAGTTTTAATTACCCGTAATGTTATTTTACATTCCTGTGGTACATTTGTCACCATTAAGAAACCCATGTCAGTATATTACTATTAACGAAACTCCAGACTTTATTGAAATTGCACCACTTTTTCCACTGGTGGCCTTTGGCTGGTCCAGGGTCCAGTTCAGGAGCCCGTATGGCATTTAGTTGTTGTATTTCCAGCATCTCCCCTGGCGTATGACAGTTACTCAGCCTTTTCTTGTTTTTGAGGGCCATGATGGTTTTGAGGAATATTGGTCAGGTATTCTCTGTAATGTCCCTCAGTCTTGATTTATCTGATGTTTTTCTCTTGATTAGGCTGGGGTTACAGAATTTGGAAAAAAATAGCACAGAGGTGAAGTTTCCTTACCATCATATCCTATCAGCGAGTACATAATATCAGTACAATTTATCTCTGGTTATGTTAACCTCAATCTCTTGGTTAAGGTAACGTTTGCCGGATTTCTTCTCTGTAAAGTTACTGTTTTTCCTTTTCTGTACTCTGTTCTTTGAAAAAAAGTCACTAAATTTAGCCCACACTCAAGCTGGAGGGGACAATTTAACTCCACCTCCTGAAGAGGAGGATTATGTTGATATGTTATTTGGGATTCTTCTGTAAGGAAGTTTTGGCTCCTGTATGTATTTATTCAGTCATTTATTTATATATGCATACACGACTTGTGATACTTACTTTCTATTTGGGGTTATAATCTCACTAGACCACTTTTATTTAGATTCAGGAATTCAATTGTGCTACTCATTCTAATCTTTTAACCAGACCTCCCCCATGTTACCATAAACTAAGCAGACATATGTCCTTGCCTGTCATTCATCTCAATGATGAAATTATTTTATGTCAGTCCCAAGTAAAGCCCTTTACAAACCAACTGATAAATTCTCTTTAGTTGCATTCTCTCCTTGACGAAGAGTGTTGATGCTATAATAAATGTCAAAGAAAAATTTTCTCAGTCTGATCTAAATTTTCATAAATCCGTTATATTTATTAACAAACACTTTTTTGTTTTGTTTTTGCACATCAACTAGTTTTGGTTATTAGGGGCAATACTTTCTGAAGTGAAGAAATCAAAATAAAAGTGAATTCCTTTAAAACCTGGGCCTGAATTTGGCTTTTTTCCATACTCCGTCACACCCCTCTGAATGATCAAACATGCTGGTCAGTCAGTGAACACCTTTGTCCACAGGGCGTGGGGTGGGCAGAATGTTCTCTGGCCTGTGTATTTGGCTTATTTTTTAAAGTATTTCTTGTTTCCATCTTGGTTTTCTTCCTTTTCCATTTTAGCTGTTCCTGTTGAGTTTTTAGCCTATTGATAAACATTTGGTGAAAAAAACTGTGGCTTGTTTAAGAACTCTCCTTTCAGTGATATTTTATGTAGTTAGTTGCTTCTGTTTAAATTCTCGGCAGCGGGAAAGAGATCTTACTGTCTCTGGGGATGAAGAAAGTAGGCTGCACCATTCACAAAACCATTTGTCTGTTGCATGTTCTTTGAATCAGCACTGGCATTGTGATGTTCTTTGTCTGGGGTTCCTTGCCTGCTGATTGGAAAGTAAGAAACCCTATGTTTAGCAGAAGTATGAAAGGCAGAAGGACTAGGGGAAATGAGGTTGACAAACAAGTGACAAAGGGGCAGATTTTATTGTTAAAATTCCCTTATTTTTTTTATCAGTCATTCTGACATATTGTATGTCTCCGTCTCTCTCTTCTCTCTCTCTCTCGCTCTTTCACAGAACATGTGCTCCCTGCTCTGTGAAAAGGTGGGTCTAATGGCTAAGTCGGGTTATCTGCCCTCAAGAGGCATATGCTCTGCTAGGGAGATAAGACCCTCACGCAGACACATATTCAATGTAGATTAAAATTATTACCCCGTCAAACATATTAATTTGTTCATTCCACAGTTTTTGTACTTATAACAGATGTGTTTGACACCTTAAAAAATTGAGCTTAGCTAATGCTTCATGAAGTAATGTAAGCAAAGTGGAATCATCTTTGGATCTAGGAGAAATTTAGGAGATATCATCCTTATTTTCTCCTAAAGGATAATGATGTGACTTGTTTTAAATACTTAATCATTTATGAATTTTGATGTTTTAAAAGTTGTTCTACCTTGGCAGTACTGGTAATTTTTTTTCCAGGAATTAAAGTACACAGAATTTTAAAAACATTCAAAACATCAGCTTGCTTTTGGCATAGAAAAAAAAAAATGGAATGTTGTTAAATTTTATGAATTTAAAATTTTTTAATTTTCCTGAGATTTTATATAGCAGAGGGGGTAAAACATTTTTTTTTCACACCGTTTCTCTTTGGTGCTCTATTTCTCTCAGCATCTTTCCTTTTTCCCCTTATTCTTACTTAAATTGAAAAAAAAAAGTTTTGAAATTTTGAACCTTTGCAATATTTTTACATTTTCATTATCATTTCTAGGCAGCTATGCATCAGATAATATGAGTTTACTCATCCATTCATTGTCCCTTGGGAGACATCAGTAAAACAAACAAAAATAGACAAAAATCCCTGTCCTCTGGGAGCTTACATCCTAGTAATGAAGGCCAACCATAAATGTATAAATAAGCAAATAATTTAGAGTATGAATGTGGTGAGAGCTGAGGGGGGAATGGAGCAGTATGAAAACGC
>NC_056684.1:65633229-65855729 GCF_018350215.1 Panthera leo | reverse complement strand
AGTGCTGTATAGATCTGTAGAAAGGTATTTCAGATGTACCAATCTTGGAGAAAAATGAGCAAAGAAATAAAGCAATGAGTGTGCCTTCCAGGTCTGAGCAGTTTAAAGGGTAGATTGCTGACAGTACTTTGTTCTCACATCAACCCTTCTTCCCCTCATAGCACAGGAACAGGAAGAGAGAAGTTCATGAGGCCACAGAAATACCCCAAGCTTGGATACTGCAGCTGTATGTGATAATCTAAATGTGAATGTTCTTTATTATTCCTTGCATAATGGTGCTTAATTTATAGATGTTTTTGGTTCATATTCATTTTTATTCGTGACTATTAATTTTTTTTCTGCTAAAGTCAGCAAAAAATGTAATTAAATGGTTCTTTTAATCTCCATTTAATTGCTGCACTGTAGAAGTAATTTCTTTAGTTCTTAAAAATGTATTAAGTTCCTCATCCCTTTCTTCAACTTGTTCTGTTGACCATGGCCACGGTAGCAAATTGCCAAGGGTACAAAATGTATATTATCTGCTTTCTTTGGAATACTTTCCAGCACTGATTTGTCATTTGGGGCGTCCAAAGGTGATGCATACAGAACGAGTGTGGCTGGTAACTTCCCTTTGGAGACTAATTGCACTTCTCCCTTAACACACTTTGTTTCCAGAAGCCCCAAGAGCTTGCAGCATGACTCTTTGTAAACCCTATCTCTCACTTTGGCACAGTATTGTGCTGCCATTGTGCTCAGCGGACTTGCTGAAAGATTAATTACAACTGAAGAAATGTATCTTTTAACTGTCTCATTACATAAAGAATTCATAGTGAAGTTAACGTCCGCATAATTTAATGATATACGGATTTTAATTATATAGTACACTGTTAATTGTACAGCTATTTTTAGATCAGGCTACTAACTTGTTCATTTAAATGAATAGCTCGTTTGCTTGAGGGACCAAAATATAGGCTTTCTCGAAAACTCCGAGAATTTCAAAACCTCTGCAAAAATATTCTAACCTGGTGGGATATTTTTATGGTATTTGTTCTTAAAAAGAGACTGACCCTACTTTGCTTTCATTGCTTAGGTTGTCTGATACAGAGAATTTTGACCTGTTTTTTTTTTCCCCCCTGTAATTAATAAAGTATTTGAAAGATAGATCTCTGTGTTGGATAATGGGCAGAAATTGAATAGCTGTGTTTTCCTTGAAAGTTGTTGAGATTTTTCTCAGGAGAATTAGACGAAAGTTATTTCTGAATAGAAGCGCTGTCCCTGGCTGTAATTAGTCACATGGGCTTAGTTCCCAGGAAATGTTTCTTTCACTGTACTGAAAGTGTGTGAATTTTCATATTTTTTTAAGTTATCTTAAAATTTCCTCTCTGTTTCTCCATCTGCCCCCTCCTAAAATTTAAGAAATCTGAAGTTTAGTTTGTACTGTTCTCATTAGGTTAGGGGCCTGTCAGAAAAGTACACACGTTCATGCCCTGCGTACTCTCTCCCTTTCCATGAATCCTTCCAATCCTGGGCAACACTTTTAATGACTTAGAATTAACTGCCTTCTAATTATGCACCGAGGCAGACACCATGATGGGGTATGGGTCTTTGCCAGCAAATGGAAACACAAGAGATATAAATGAGCAGGCTACCAGAGGGAATTGTGAGAGAGGCTTCTCGAAGTCAGCTAGCAAAGCAGAGACTTACTGCTGCCTCACTGAATAAGGTAAACTTGGTCATACCAGCAGCCACTGTGGTGTCACCTATAGAAGCATCCATTTTCTTTCTTTTTATATATAAGATATTTGTGATCTTGCCAGGTTTTTGGCTACCCCAGGAAATTTTGGCAGGTCTTTGCTGCTATCAGCTTTCTCCCCTGACCTTGAGCTAGCCTTCTTTTCACCTGTGACTCAACTGTCAGTGTTATTTGATGTGCTGAGCTCCCATAAGCTAGGACCAGAGAGCTCAGCTTCTTTTTGTGGACGTATATTTGTTCTATCTGGAACACTAAGTGTGTTGAAATTGTTTTTTAAATTTTTTTCCATGTTTATTTATTTTTGAGAGACAGAGTGTGTGAGCGGGGGAGGGACAGAGAGAGAGGGAGACACAGAATCCGAAGCAGGATCCAGGCTCTGAGCTGTCAGCACAGAGCCCGATGTGGGGCTCGAACTCAGGAACTGTGAGATCGTGACCTGAGCTGAAGTCAGACGCTTAACCGACTGAGCCACCCAGGCGCCCCTAAGTGTATTGAAATTGTAATGGCTAATATTTGAATTGGAGGGAGGTCTAGGAGGGAGGAGGAATACCATTGGAAAACTTGAGTTATTTGTGGAATTAGGATGCATTAATCTAGAACATTTCCGGTTACTTTTGAAAACCATGAGGGAATAGTGCCGAAGAAGAACAGACTGGTAATTATGATCCCAACTGACTATGTTTATTTATATCACGGCTCCACCACTGACTGGGAGTGGGACTTTGGGAAATTATTTAAATTCCTCGTGTCTTAATTTCTTCATTTCTAAGATGTGGATAGCCACCTTGGAGATATATTCTGAGCATTCAATGAATTAATACTTGTGCAGAGCTTAAAATGATTCCTAGCATACAGTATGCACTCAGTAAATGTTGGCTATTGTTCATTTTTAGAAATGAAAACTTGCTGTAGGGTAGACTGAGTAACACCCACCTTCCTGAATACTCGGCTGACTTTGTACAAATATTAAACTAGTGTTTCTGAAATTTTAGAAATTTGGATACATTTACAGTTTTTCCATATCTGCATTGTACCACATGTACTATAATAAATATACTATATTTATTTGAAAATTTTTAAGTGTTGTTTAATTCTATTTTAGAGAGGAAATTTATAATTCTACCTTAAATGATAAACTAGAATTTCTTGCCATACACAGAAAGTACTTATAAAAATAATCCATAACTGCTAAAGAAAAAAAATGTTTTGTGTGCTCAGAAAGTCATTTCACATGCCTATGCCAGCGTTAAGCACTCTTCTCTTTGAGAGACGTGGCATTAGATGTTGTCAACATTTAAGGACCCATTGTGTCCTACATGTTTTTAGTCTAAACTTTCTGAAAGATGTGTGTGTGTGTGTGTGTGTGTGTGTGTGTGTATGTATTTATTTTATTTTATTTATTTATTTTTTTAATTTTTTTTAACGTTTATTCATATTTGAGAGACAGAGAGAGACAGAGCATGGCGGGGAAGGGGCAGAGAGGGGGAGACACAGAATCTGAAACAGGCTCCAGGCTCTGAGCTGTCAGCACAGAGCCCGACACGGGGCTCGAACTCACAGACTGTGAGATCATGACCTGAGCTGAAGTTGGATGCTCAACCGACTGAGCCACCCAGGCGCCCCTGTATTTATTTTTTTTAAGACCTACTCATCCATAATGAGAAAAGTTCAAATTAAGCAAAATCCATTGGACTAAAAATTACTGTAACAGTAGGGAATATAGGCAGGGCTTGAATTTTGAGTAGTTCATTAGTAACTCATTCAGCAGTTTGTGGAGTAACTCATATAGAACAACTTTGAGATGATAACAGAAATATTTCTGCTGGTAAGCAGCTTGCTGAGCAACCTCACATAAACTGTTCCTTAGTCCTCCACATGAGCCACGTGTTCTCAAATGGAGTGATATCACTTTAACAGATATGCCATATACTTGTGGCATTAAAATTTCAAGGGGGAAAATTAAGGAAAAAATGTCTAAAAAATCTCCTTCGGTGGGCTATAATGAAAGAAAAGGTTAAGCAGGATTTATGTAGACCAGACCAATATAGGACCACTGAAAACCAAGCTTGAAATCTGAAACCTTCTACCTTCAGAACCAGTAATAAACTTGTAAAAATTATCTCTTATCTTCTTGGGGTGACCAGAGGTTGAACTTAATCCTCCATGAAAAAGCCCTCAGATACTTACAGATAACCTTAAGAAAATGCAGCATCTTTTTTTCTATATCGTGCTGAACATCCCTTTTTCCTTAAGATTTTTAAAATTTTTAATGTTTTATTTATTTTTGAGAGAGAGCGTGAGCAGGGAAGGGACAGAGAGAGACAGCGAGACAGAGGATCCTAAGTGGGCTCTACACTGACAGCATCGAACCCGATCTGGGGCTTGAACTCATGAACCGTGAAATTATGACCTGAGCCGTAGTCCGACGCTCAACCTACTGAGCCACCCAGGTGTCCCAGATTTTTTTTTTTTTTTTTTTAAGCGTGTCGTGGTTTCATGTCTTGGCATCTTGATCAATCTTCTGTCAACAGATGACAAAGTAATGTGTAATCAAATGCCAAATGATTGGGAAATGGTATGAATTCCCTCCCCTATATGAGGTAGGGGAGAACAAGTAGATTGGAAACAAGGGGGAATTTTGCTGGAAGAGGTGAGAATTGAACTGGCTGAGGGAAAGATAAGGAAGAACATTCCAGATTTGGAGAGTAGAATTGGAGGTGGCTGAGTAGGAGGGGTGGAATTAAGTATACTCCTGGCATTAATCAGATGCTTAATAAATACTTGTTGAGTGTATGTTTATGGCATAAGAATTGATGGTGTGTAGTGGCCTGAAACAAGAATCTGATCAGTGTGTAGACTCCTGTTTTAGAGACATCTTCCTCTTGGCCTTTACATAATAACTTCTTTGAAACATTTTGTTTTTTATGTTATTTTTTAATGTTCATTTATTTTTTGAGAGAGAGAGAGCATGCACACGAGCAAGGAAGGGGCAGAGAGAGAGAGAGAGAGAGAGAGAGAAAGAGAGAATTCCAAGCAGGCTTCATGCTGTCAGCGCAGAGCCCGAGGTGGGGCTCTGTCTCTCGAACTGTGAGGTCATGACCCAAGCCGAAATCAAGAGTCAGACTCTTTACTGACTGAGCCACCCAGGCGTCCCCATGATACCTTTTTTATTTGATGACTGTAGTTGAAGTTATTTCTTACATGATATGTGCTAGTTAGCAAAATTTAATTTGCCCCTATAAGATTCCCTCATGTTAAAAGATAGTGCTGATGTAGATTGTCAGATGGGATTAGACTGCTTTAGAGATCACTTTTGTGCGGTGAGAGAGCTAGTGGGCTGCCTGGAATTGTCCAGGGGAAATAGTTCCAACTGCAAGAGTAAGGAAGCTCCTGCAGGCCACAGGCAATATTCAAAATGTCCAGAAAAGACATTGGCAGGCCAGCTCCCATGGACATGTAACCTGGGACCTTTAAACCTGGATGGCCAAAGGCCTTGAGCCAGCGTTTAAAGAGATTAGATTGTAGCTGGTAGTTTAGGCTTAGCCGTTGTGGAGCCCAGCCTCTGCAGGAGCTGCGTGAAAAGGCAAACTCTTGGTGCACTCTGGGAGCAGCTGCATTTCCCCACAAACTGTTTAACTGCAACGATTGTATTTTCTTGTTGGAGGGAGAACTAGGTCCTCACAGCACTCTCTGTCTGCACGTCAGTTTCCTTCCACACGGCCGGTCTCGTCTTTATCGCAGTAGCATCCATCTCTTACTTCATCCTTTTTCTCCTCCTGCTGGCTGCCAGCCAGTACACAGTCAGCCCCATGCTGGCTCACCTGTTGTGCTTCAACCTATTTGTGACCTTAGATCAGAGGCCCCAGTGAGATATGGTCTAGTCTCGGTTTTACCTCAGGTGTAACCTAGTCAAAAGGCACTCTTGGCAGCGGGCAGGATTTCCGGGGACCTTCAGAGCATAGGGGATGTAGCTGCTTATTTGCCCCAGTTCCTTCCAGCAGTGGCTCACCGCTTATTTGAGCTTACGCCAAGGAAAGGAAGAGTTATAAAGATGGGTGTGATGTCAGTGACTTGGGGGAAAGTCTCTACGTGCTTGATTGCTGGTGCTTGAAGTAAGGGGAAAAAACCTCCTTATGTGGTGATAGACAAGATTTAAAATACAGCCGCTGTCCCCCACCCCCCCTCCATGGAGTGAGAGCACGGTGAGCTAATACACACAAATGTGTGAAGGACTTCTCCCAGGTTCTTTCACAAGGACAGATGGGATTCCGCATTGTACCCTGACTGCCACAGAGGGGCGTGGCAGGGGTGGCGTGTAAGAAGGGAGAATCTGGCATTGTCCAATTTTGCCTGTTGGACAGAGTCACTTCTGGCTATCTCTCCAAGGCTGCGGCAATCATATACTTGGTAAGAACAGCCCCCCGACTCTATACATATCTCATGAAGTCTTTCTTCTTTTACCTTCTTGACAATAGAAGGTAACGAGTGACGTATGTATTGATAATGCAGTGTTGAGAGGCAGAATGCATGCCGCGCCATGATCTAACTCAGCCAAAGCAATAGGATGACAGCTTCAGCTGCCCAAGTCTGAAGGAGCATGTTAAATGTGCTTCGTGTGTTATTTTATTTCATCTTTACAACAGCCCAGCAAAGTAAGCACCGGTGTTACACTCTTTTACAGACGAGGGAACTGAGGGTCACCGACATTAATTAACTTGCTGAGATGATGGAGCTAGTGGGTGGAAGAACCAGGCCAGTCTGCTTGATTGTAGGCTCAGCTAGTAACCACCGTTCCATGCTGCCTCTCCATTTGAAAGTGTCAGACTGCACAGTTTTCCAAGTTCATCTTGCTTTCAGAAGGCACATTTTTTTCCTTTTTTGAGGAAGATGTAAAGAAACATGGTCTTGTGTGACATCTGAGGCTAGGTCACAAGGAACTGTAAGCTGCTGCCTGCTTCCCTGGGGTGCTTGCTCTTGGAACCCTTGTCAAGAGGAAGTTCAGGCAGACCTTAGAGAGGCCCACATGGAGAGGAATCAAGGTGCCTCACTCGTAGTTCCGGCTGAGGTGGAAGCGAGCACAGATTTGCCAGACGTGTGAGTGAGTCGTGATCCAAGGGAACCCTCCAGCACCCAGATAATCCACTCCAAGCCATGTCACGCTAAGAGAAGCTATCTCCATTAAGCCAGCTTAAACTGCCAAATCATGAGCATGTTAAGAGCTTATTGTTTAAAGCCTCCCCCTCCAAAAACATGGGTTTATACTTGACAGTTTGATGGAACCGATTCTCAAACCGCAGAAACGAGTTGTGAAGCTTGACGATTATCATGATACTTTGGCCTGTGACGTGGCAGCAGCCTTTGGAGGAGTCAGGGTAACAATTCATTTTCTAGCCACCAGTGACCCTCCTGCTGTTCTCTGGCCCAGCCAGACCCTCCACAGCAGAGCGGACTTTGGAGGTGACACAGGTGGCTCCACTTTACAACCTACCCACTTATTGGCCACCTGCCCTTCTCTCTGTTGTTTGTGGCTCCAATTTGTCAAAAGGATCTTCTCTTTATATATTTAAATAACGTTTAACTCCACAGAAATTAACAAGGAAACAGGCTTTCCCTGGAATTTACTAAGAAGTTTCTAAAAATTTCAGCAACATAGCAGAAGGAGCTTTTTGTTGATGGGCCATATTTCCATGACAAAGACATAAGAAATGATTGGAGAAAGAAACAAACAAAAATCTTTTAAAATACAAAACCAAGTTCAAACAAAAGGAATTCAATCTCTAGTTGTAAGGAATGGAGAGAGAATGTATATTCAGATTGGTAAACTGGGGCTCTCACTTTGTAGGGCCACTTTGTAGAGTTGTTAGCTTTAGAAAAGGACAGGAGGAGTTGGGGCTGAGATTTTAATTCCCCAGAGGGAAAGATGCACAACGATGAGCTGGAAGTGAACCTCCACAGACAGCCCAAACCATGGGGAAAGGGCTGGGGAAATACCACTTGCCTGGAGAAAATGATGAGGAAGCTTGCCTCCTATATATGGTCTTGAGTTGTGGGGCATTTGTAGAGAGAAACTAGAAATAGGTCAGCACCATTTGTGGGTTTGGGTTTAAACCTGGGCTCTTGTTTATAGTACAGGAAGCCCAAGTTCAGAAATCAGTAATAAAACTGGTCTCTGCAAAAGTAAACATGAAACTACACTGTCATGGTTATTTCCACAGTGCAGGTCAAACAATTCTTGCTGAAATTAAGTTCATACTAACAATTTACAAACCAAGTGAGGAGAACACTACTAATGTTATGTTATATTATATTATGTTATGTTATGTTATATGTTATATGTTATATGTTATATGTTATGTAACGTTACGTTACATAGAAGATAGGTAGGTAGGGAGGCAGATAGAGAAATTGCATACCATGAACTGGAGATAAGAAAATCTATAAGATGACATTTTAAAACCAAAAAAATTATATAAGCTGATCAAATAAATTAAAAACTAACTAGATAATGGAAAGAATAGAAATTAGTATGAAAAAAGAGCAGATAGATTTGGAAAAAAACAACAATAAAATTTGGAAATGATATCATTGTGAAGTGAAAACCTCATTAGATGAGTGAAGTGTTAGATTAGAAAAAAGATTAGAAGAAAATTAGAAGAATTAGAATAAAAGTTAGTGAATTTTAGGATGGCTCTAAGGAAAGCACTTTTAGTATATAACAAAAGAGATGAATAGAAAGGAAGTAACACTTTATAGGAGTAGGAAACATAGGAGACAGTAATAAGGCCTTCTGATAGATGTCTAATATAAGAGTTCCAGAAGGAGAGAATAGAAGCCCAGGTTATAATGGCTCAAAATTTTCAAACTGGTTAAGGGCATATATGCGTAAGTTCATCAAACAGCTAATTCCAAGCAAACTTAAATTAAAAGAGCCATGTCCAGGCACACAGTGATGAAACTGTTGAATATCAAAGAAAAATTTTAAAAGAGCCAGAGATAAAAGACAAATTAATTCTATGGGGATTATCATTAAACTGACAGGAGAGTTCTTATCAATAACAAATGTCAAGAGACAGTGAACTCGTATCTTCAAAGGGTTGAAATAAAATGACTCTTAGTTTATAATTCTATACCCAGCTATATTATCATTCAAAAGTGAGAAATAAGTTATTTTCAGGCAAAACAAGACTAAGAGATTTTACTATTCATTGGTCCCATCTGAAAGAATGAATACATAGGTGCTTTACTAGCAAAGATATTGAATACAAAAGCAGAGAGCTGAATTCAAAAAGCAATACTGAAAGAGGAAATGGGCAAATGTTCATAAATCTAAGTAAGTATCAAACATGTAAAAAAATAGAGACCATTGGAGTACTCAAAAACAGAACCAGTTATGTGTGGTATATGTATATATGTATATGGAGAGAGAGAGATTTATTATAAAGAATAGGCTGATGTGATAATAGAGGCTGAAAAGTCCCAAGTGCTACAGTAGGTAAGCTGGAGACCCAGTAGAGCCAATGGTTTAGTTCCAGTCCAAAGGCCTACAAGTTTGAGATCCAGGAGCAGCCAGTATTTTAGTTTGAGTCCAGAGGAAAATACTGATGTCCCGGATTGAAGGCAATCGGCCAGAAAAAACTTATCTTCTATATTCTGGTCAGGCCTTCAACTGATTGGATGAAACCCATCCACCTTGGTGAGGGCAATGTGCTTTACTCCAATTCAAATGTGAATTGTGAATCTCATCCAGAAACGCTATCACAGACACATCCAGAATAACGTTTTGTCAAACATCTAGGCACCCTGTCTGTGGCCCAGTCAAGTTGGCATAAAATTAGCCCTCACAAAAACTAAGGACTTAATGTTTACCAACAAGGTGGTTAGATAAAAACAATAGACACAATAACATGCAGGCTTATGGGGAAGCGGGGCTTCCTGATTGGAGTGAGTGCATTCTAAATTCCTTATGTAGCTGACCATTGAGCAACATGAGTTTGAACAGCATGGGTCCATTTATATGCTGATTTTTTAAAATAAATACAGTGTAGTACTGTAAATATGCTTTCACTTCCTTATGATCTTCTTATTAACATTTTCTTTTCTGTAGCTTTATTGTAAGAATATAGTATGTAATACATATAACGTAAAATGTGCTAATCGACTGTGTTATCAGTTAAGCTTCCTATCAACAGTAGGCTATTAGTAGTTAAGTTTTGGGCAGTCAGAAGTTATATGTGGGACTGCTAACCACACAGGGGGTTGGTGCCCCTAACCCCCATATGATTAAGGGTCAACTGTACTCAGAATTACAAAAGAGTTATGATTAGATTAGATATGGGTCTGTTTAAAATTAATGAAAAAATAAGAAGAATACAGAAGATTTAAATAATACAATGAAAAATCTTGGCCTACTAGGCATAACTGAACCCTGTATCTGAAAATTAGGAACTTTATTATTTTTTAAGATCTGTAAAATATTTATAAAAATTGATTGCAAATGAAGACGCCAAAGGAAGTCAAAGAGATACCCCCAAATGAATATAAGCATCACATACTTTGACCAGTATGGTCAAATTAGAAATTTGGAATAAATTTTTAAATAATTTATAGATCAAAGATAAAATCATAATGGAAGCTATAAAATATTTATAAATAAATAAGAAGAACACTTGGAGCATGTAGCTAAAGCAGAATCTAGAGGGAAAATTATAGCCTTAAAAAGTATATGTTAAAAGATTAAAATTTTATATGACAAAGATAGTAAGTCTGTAAAAGAATAATACAATGAACTCAAAGTGGAAAGCCAGAAATAATGAGGACAAAAGGATGAATTAAATGAAATTGGAAGGAATGAAGCAGTAGAGAGAATCAATGAAACCAAAATTTAGTTTCTTAAAAATACTAGAAAAAATGAACTGACCTCTAGCAAGACTGATAAATAAAAAAGTTTACACAAATTAATATTAGACTATCTAAGGTAAATTTAATTGAAGATCCAGACATTAAGTCAGAGTGGTGGGTGCACGGATGTTTGTTTTTTTTGGCTCTTGAAATATTTCACAGAAAGCAGGAGTGCCTGGGTGGCCCAGTCAGTTAAGCCTCTGACCCTTGGTTTCAGTTTGGGTCATAATCTCCCAGTTCTGTGGGTTCGAGTCCTGCATTGGGCTCTGCACTGGCAGCAAAGAGCCTGCTTGGGATTATCTCTCTCCCTCTCTTCTCTGCCCCTCCACTACACGTGCTGTCTCAGTCTCTCTCAGGTTAAACAAACTTAAAAAAAAAAAAAAGAAATATTACACAGAAAGCAGATCATAATCTTCAGCATTATGCCTTAGTCCAGACATTGCCTATTGCCTGTCTTCTGTAGCATGCTTTAACAGGTACCAGTTCTCTCCTGTCCTTGTGCATGTAGCCCCAAGTGACTCATGTATTCCTGCCTTATACGTGGTTGGTAGAAAGTTGAAATTCTAGCAATCGATTGAAGCAGTGACAGGGGTGAACTGAAAAATCAACAGATGAATGCATCTAGGAAAGGTTATGGAAGACCTAAGCCTCCTGTCTACATATGGTCAAAAAAGATGGATGCAACGTGGGCTTAGGTAGTAGCTGGCCCAGGGACAGCTTGTATGAAAGGCCCTGGCTTCCTTGAGCCCTTCTTGTTCTTAGCCATTCCAGGATTGTCCAACTGCCTTTCCTTACCTGTTTGATACTGCTCATCCCTCTGGCGGTTCTTAGCTTCAGTGTATGTGTGTAAAAGTAAGTTTGCACTCTCTGGCTTGGATCTGAGACACAGGTAGACTTTTATGAAGCTTAAGTGCTAAAATCTGCAAATGGGGGCCAACCATATCCTGGGTCTGTGGCCAAGGCCTTGACTCCCTATTTATTATCACTTTCTGTCTTGCTCTAAAAAATAGGGAAAGGAAAAGACATTTTACTGAGTTTAAAATGAATGTGGATTCAATACATAGTTTTTAGTATTCAATTTAAAATGATTGACTTGTTCTCACAAGCTTTCTCTGATTTGAATAGTGTTCTATTCAATATATTCAGGCTATTTAAAAAAAAAAACTTGGGGCGCCTGGGTGGCTTAGTTGGTTAAGTGCCCAACTTTGGCTCAGGTCACGATCTCGCGGTCCATGAGTTTGAGCCCCGTGTCAGGCTCTGTGCTGATGGCTCAGAGCCTGGAGCCTGTTTCAGATTCTGTGTCTCCCTCTCTCTCTGACCCTGCCCCGTTCATGCTCTGTCTCTCTCTGTATCAAAAATAAGTAAATGTTAAAAAAAAAATAAAATAAATAAAATAAAATTAAAAAAAAACTTATTGGCTATGATTCTTAGTTCTGATAAGCACTATTCAAAAAATTTATATTGTGAAGAAAATTACGACGTCATTAGTTTCTTTTTTCTATAATATTTACTTTTCTTCTCTCACAAAATAAGTGACTTCATCTTCTTATATCCTAGAGTATTTTACCTCCTCTATTTAAGAAAAACATTTTTTAACATTTATTTATTTTTGAGAGAGAGACAGAGAGTGAGAGTGGGGGAGGGGCAGAGAGAGAGGGAGACACAGAATCTGAGGCAGCTGTCAGCTCTGAGCTGTCAGCACAGTGCCTGACATGGGGCTCAAACTCATGAACTGTGAGATCATGACCTGAGCTCAAGTCGGATGCACAACTGACTGAGCCACCCAGGCGCCCCTTCTCTCCTCTATTTAAAAAAGAGCCTTTGATCTATGGTTTGCCTTGAGTTATCATACAGTTTGATATGCGGTCAGTAATTTTCCAAAGGATAGAACTTTTGATCATGTTATCTGTCCATTTATAGATTGATAATCTTTTCCTTATATGGTGTAAGAACAGTAGAACATCTTAGTTATAACCAAGTACATGTGGGGAAGGTGCTGTTGTTTCTTGGAGACATAGTATGGCATCATGGGTACCTTAAAAGAATGTGTCTGTCATTACTGTCTGGTAACTGAGGGGCCAACCAGAGAGAGAACCCTCAGAGAAGGTCACCAAATGCATGAGCAACTGCTTTGGTCCCCTCCAGCTGGCCAGGCCTTAGAATTAAGTTGGGAAAATCGAGTGAAGTTAGCAGGTGCATTACTATCTATTTAACACTGTTTTTGCAATAATCTATTCTTTTACAGTGACAAGATTGGCTGTTTCATTTTCCCAGTATTTGTACCACATAGCCATGGTCATTTTTTACAGAGATAATAAAGTCTAACTTAAGCTTATGTGAAGCAAATGCCTAACTTTGATTTGGTTCTTTTTTTTTTTTAGTGTTTATTTATATTTGAGAGAGAGAGAGACAGAGTATGAGAAGGGGAGTTGCAGAGAGAGGGAGACACAGAATCCAAAGCAGGCTCCAGGCTCTGAGCTATGAGCACAGAGCCCGACACGGGGCTCGAACCACGAACTGTGAGAACATGACCTGAGCCCAGGTCCAATGCTTAACCGACTGAGCCACCCAGGTGCCCCTGATTCGGTTCTTGCTATCACTTAAACTTGACAACATCAACAAGACAGCCATTGTTGCTTTTTTTCTCCTGAGGCACACGAGAAAGGTTGAAGGTGGTTCGCTTAGATAGTATTGTCATTTTCTACAGAAGACCGTGAGCCTGAGAGGTTCCGTGTTCCACAACTTTGCCCAGGCTGAAGAGCTAGTTGTAGAGATAGGGCTGGCTAGTATTACTCTGGTGATGATGCTCTTTTTAGGATTCCAGATATGGCTTCTACACTTGCGGTTACAAACACATGTTTACAAATGGCTAAGTATGTAAACGTTGTTATAAGCGTGCAGAATAGGAAATAATTAAACAATAGGAAATAATTTTTAAAAAGTGTATTGCATTTTTTTCTTTGTGGACTCAGTGCTGTGCTTAAGTGAAAAAGATGTAATTTCCTTATTTCTTTACACAGTATTTACTAACATTTATCATATCTGTCAGTGTTCTTATGGTGTTGAACTTGATAAAGAACATAGTAATCTAAAAAAAAAAAAAACTAAAATCATCTCCATGTGATTGATGTTGATCTGTGGTCTGCGTTCATTCTATTAACTAGAGAATTGTCCAATATGCATTTCAGTTCGTGTTTGTGTGGATAGACCCTAAGCCGTTTTGCTGGATGTTTGGGAATCATCCCATTGGAGGACTTGGAAGGATTGATTCCTAGGCACCACTTGACTTAGTTTTAATTTAGAGGCTTGCCTTCTTCCCTTGCAGAGGAAGAGGAGTTCTGGTTATCTTGGCTTCCACATGCCTACAGAAAACAGCAGGGCCAGAATCTCTTGCCTCCATTTGCTAAGGGTATGATCTGATAGAGCATTCTTCCGTTAGATGCCTCCCCTAGCCTTTCTTCTGTAGTACTTCCTGGGGTAAGGTCAATTTAATTTACAGTTGGATATGAGGAGGCATATTCTGGGATAAAATTCACATATATATATATATATATATATATATATATATATATATATATTTTTTTTTTTTTTTTTTTTTTTTTTTTTTCCTTCCTTAAGTTTCTTTCAGTTGTTAGTCAGTTTTACCTACTTTTCTCATCTGGGACCAGGACATAATATTTTGTGGCAATTGATGAGAATTATTTTAGAAAGGTTTAGAATTCAGAGATGCTTTCGTGGCTAAAAGTTGTTTTTATTGACATCATTGAAATCCGACCTGCCTTCACTAAGTTCTCCATGTACATCTGCTTAGGTAGAAAATACTTAACCTGCAAAAGGTAAACATTTCTTCTCTGATTGTTCATGTTGTGTTTTTTCCCCAAGCGGGCTTTTCCAGAGCTAATTGATCTGCAAGGAGACATATGCTTTAGGTCTGTACTTGTTAATTTACCTTGGAAAAATTAGGTCATCTTCAAATCTGGCAGTGTGGCTTATAAACTTGGCAAAATGGTCTAATTAAAAGCTTCCCTTCGATTAAAAAAAAAAGGAAAAAATTATTAGTATCAGTAATGTTTTCATTTGCATAGTTTGTGTGTATATAGGTACATGTCAGTCCTCATGCTGCATTAGAAGTATGTTGACTGTTAACAGTTCATCTCTTTTCTCCTACAGCCTCCAAGTCTGTTATAAATAGTATGCTACGGGACCCTTCTCAGATTCCAGATGGAGTTCTAGCAAATCAGGTCTATCAGGTATTAATCACAGCTGTCTATTTTCAGTGGCAGTGCTATCTGCCTAGCGGAGTAAAGGATTTTAAACCTCATTTAATTACTGTCATCATAAACTATCACTGAGGTCAGGGTGCACCATAAATGGCAATGCAATATTTGCGAGAAGAGCATTTCACTTTTTAATAGCTTGCTTTTATAGTGAATAAAAAGCATGCGATTTTTGTTTTCTGTGATTAAATCTTAACAGCCTTTTGATAGCTGGGTTTTTTTTTTTATTTTATTTTTTCAAGGAAAATAATGACTGCTTTTAGGATACTAGTTAACGGTAACCCTTTTCATAGTCACCCCAGACCCCCTTCTGTGTTTTATCCACAGTGCATCGTGAACGACTGCTGTTATGGACCACTGGTAGACTGCATCAAACAGTATCCTTTCCCATAAAATTTTAGGTGCACAATTGACGAGCTCAGACTCAGTGGAGGAGATGTGTCTAGCTTTAACCTGACATAAAGTTCTGCTTCACAAAACACATTTCATACCCTTCTACTTTACATTCAATCAACTGGAGGGTCACTGCAGACCATCCTTTTCTACAGCTTAAGGAAAATCAGATGGGCCACGGGAGGCTGTCAGTTCAGCAGTTGTACATTCACACGTTATCTCAAACTGCTTCGTTTTCAGGGAGTTTAAAGGGACAGAATCATGAAGCACGTGGCCTACTGTCTGGGAATGTCTCTCACCAATCCAGTGAACACTGAAAAAAGAGAGAACGAAATTCCATACAAAATGAGCCAAATTCAGTTGAGTTCCCTAGAATAAATGTGGAGCCTGGAGTTAAAGGAGGAAGTGATTAAAATGCCACGGAGGCCATCGCTTTTGAAAGGGCAGTAGATTCTTGTTGCTTAAATGCTGATTACAGCCCAAGCTGCCATTTGGATCCCTAATAAACAGTTTGAGAGAAACCAAGCTAATTTTTCCCCCTGGACTGAATTTAAGGCTATAAAAACAGGTGTCCAGTCACTCTTCATTAGAGACATGAGATTACTAAAGAGTTAATACTTTCTTCTTGAAACGGGATTTGAGCAAACATTCACTACTTCATGAAGTAGGACGTTATCCACCAATACCTTTAGCAGTACTGTGGCAGTGCTGAGAATTTTGATACCCCTTGGTGGAAAAATGCTATTTAAAGAGTAAACAACTAGTAATTTTTTAAATGAAAATCCTATTCCACCTGAGTCCATGTGTCTCACATTTCTTAATACTGTAAAAGGCCTTCCTAGTATAGGTTTTGTGAGTATGGGTAGCACTCTGACTATTTGAGACTCAGTGTGACTAGTCAGGAAGCTTTGTGTTAAAAGTCCTGTGTGTGTGTGTGTGTTAATATCCCGTCTTGTTTCACAAAGTCTTAGACTCCGTAAAATTTTTGTAAAGAAACTCATTTTCTTTATAAAGTTACCCTTTGAAAAACAATCTTTGAACAGAGCCCTCTTGTAAGAATATTCACTACCTAAATGATAGTCCTTTATATATTTATTCTTCAAGTGTGTCCCCCCCACCACCAATGTAGTTTAAATTAATAAAATCACAGCCCTGCCATAAGCTTGCCTTTTTATTAGACCAAAGTGAAACTATACTTCTATTTTCAGTATAAAATTAATGATAGCATTAGAAATTGTAGGAGTGCCAACCTCATGTTGCTACAGTGATAAAGTTTAGCACATTTGTATAACAACTAACACCATCTCAGAGTATCTGGGGCGGAATTACATGTTAATTTTAAAGCACATAAAATAGTTAAAAATCAATTTAAAGTTAAGGTTTTAAAAGCATAATGTCTTTTGAAGGATTGCATATTGATTTTAAATATAACTATCTAATTATATATGCATGGACTAAGTATGAAGTCAACTGCTTTGTAAATGCCAAGAGGCTATTTTTCAGGAATAGTTGAGATGCTTACGGGAAACTAGATTGCTGTATTGCTGGCTAAGAAAATGGCTTGTGAGGTTATTTACAAGTTTTGCCCCATGGTCACTGCCATACATCAATAATAGGTATTATTATAGACAAAGTCTAAGTGTTTTCTGCTTATAGAGCATTATAAATTCTGTTCAGAGTATTTTCTTTACATTTTTGCCATCATTCACTTTTCCTTTTTTGGCTGTGTTATTGCCAATAGAATTTAATGTAGTACATGGTTTCAATTGATAAAGATAATGATGTATGTCTATAAATTGCATTCACTGACTAGATTATAATTTTGCAGTTCCATTATGCCTATTGCCAGTAAAATTACTGTTTTTATAAGCTTTGTTTTCTAGACTTTGTGTTTTTTATATGTTTATATCAAGAAAAGCATAATCAAGAAGCATGTCTTTGCAAAATTTCAAATCGGTGATTGCTTTCACCACACAAAATAAAACAAGCTGGGAAATTTATAGAGAACTGATTTTATTTTTGCACCGAGGTAGTAGCAGTTTCGTGTAATGTAAATATGCTTGCATAGATGTTTCCTAGATGGATCCACAGGAATTACTTTATTTCACACTGAATAAAAATTAGTTTTCCGTGTGAGCGAAAATGCTATTTGTATGTTGTTCTGATAATTTAGTAATGTTTACATTGCTTACTGTCGGTAAATTACATCATTTTGTGAGAAAGAAAGTACACATTTAGTAAATAGAATAGGTGCAAAATCTTTTTACTCCATTATGTAAATGTTACATGTAGACATTTGTGTAAGTAGAATAAAGTAAATTGGTCATTTACAAATAAGACATCACGAAAAGCACGGTAGCAAAGAGTACATACATTGTCATTGTGCTTTCTTTTTTTTCTTTTGGTGTCTTCTACATTTTTTCCTGCACAGCCATGCCCATCCACACCTTTCCTGCCACAGATGTATTCACGGACACAAAAGGTGTGAGAAACCAGCCAGTTCACCTTTCCAAAGTGTGACTCCAGGACCCAGCTATTACCCAAAGACTTAAACTGAGCACCAAGGAAAGAGGTTGATGCAGGAAGCTTAAAATGCTGTGGGTTTCATTTCTGTACCACCAGTAACCTCCGTTTCATGATTCAACATTTGAGATGTGAATAATTTACAACAATAAAAGTGAGAGCGCATTTATGTGGATTAGAAGTAAATAATTTAGTTCTAAAATGCGGGATGCCCCTACTAATGAGAAACCATTGAGAGATCTTCAGCAGATGTCTTCAGTGGACTCTGCAAATGTGTGAAAGTTTATGATTTGAAAATTTGTTCCTTTATTTATTTATTTTTTTCTAGTTAGAAATTAAATAAGCACAGCCACGTGCATAGTGGAGAGAGGGGACAACAGAAGGAAAAATGCAGTTATGAGTTGGGGCACATTTTGATGGTGGACATGAGTGGCCTCATCTCTTGAATTATGATTTAAATGGTATTAACCTGTATGTGTTGATAAAGGGCAGATGATTCTCTAGGAATTTTTTTTTTTTAACAAATAATGCATAAATTTTATTTCATTTAAATTGGACTCTTGCAGTGCATGATGGGGTAAGCTGAGGAGCGGTGTGACCATATTGACTTACCCAATGGAGAATTAGATAATTACTGCCAAATGCACTTGATAGAGTCAAAGTACCAGAATAGGATTACACTCCTTTTCAGACTTTGTGCAAGCGCATCCTTTTGGAAAATATAGCAGAATTCCAACTTCCATTCCTTTTTTTAAAGATTTTACTTTTAAGTAATCTCCACACCCAACGTGGGGCTCGAACTCACAACCCTGACGTCAAGAGTCGCTTGTTCTGCCAACCGAGCCAGCCAGGTACCCCTAAGTCCTATTCCTGATTTAATTATTTACCAGCCATGGGACCTTCAGCAAGTTCCTCAGCCTTCTTGAACTTTGCTTTCCATATTTATAAAAATGGGACTAAGAGTAGTACCTACTCATGTGGTAGTGGTGAAAGTTAAATTAGATGATACCCCAAGTGGAAACGCAAATTAAAACTACAGTGAGCCACCACCTCACACCTGCCAGAATGGCTGTATCAAAAAGACAAGAAATAACAAGTGTTGGCGAGGACATAGAGAAAAAGGAATCCTTGTGCACCGCTGGTGGGAACACACACTGGTGCAGCCACTGTGGAAGACAGTATAGAGGTGCCTCAAAAAATTAAAAATAGAACTACCCTATGATCCATCGATCGCACTACTGGGTATTTACCCCCAAAATTCAAAAACACTAATTCAAATGATCCCTGCACCCCATGTTTATAGCAGCGTTGTTTACAACAGCCAAGATACGGAAGCAGCCCAAGTGTCGGTCAACAGGTGAAGGGATACGGAAGATTCAGTGTGTGTGTGTCGTACGCGTACACACACACACACACACACACACAAACACACACACACAAAACGGAATATTGTTCAGCCATAAAAAGAATGAAATCTTGCCATTTGCAAGGACGTGGATGGATCTAGAGAGCATAATGCTAAGTGAAATAAGCCAGCCAGAGAAAGACAAATACCTTATGACTTCACTCATACGTAGCATTTAAGAAACAAAACAAAGGAAAAGGAGCCAAGGAAAAAAAAGAAAACAGAGAGAGAGAGAGAGAAACCAGGAAACAGACTCTTAACTTTGAGAACAAACTGATGGTTACCAGAGGGGAGGTAGTGGGGGGATGAGTGAACTAGGTGATGGGGATTAAGGAGTGCACTTGTCGTGATGAGCACTGTGTATTGTATGGCAGTGTTCAGTCACTATATTGTACACCAGAAACTGACATAACACTGTATGTTAACTCTACTAGAATTAATTTTTTTTTAATTAAATTTTTTTTGTTTTAAAAGAGGGGCACCTGGGTGGCTCAGTCAGTTAAACATCCGACTCTTGATTTTTGGTTTGGTTCATGATCTCACGGCTTGTGGGTTCGAGCCCCATGTCAGGCTCTGTGCTGGTGGTGCAGAACCTGCTGGGGATTCTCTCTCTCCCTCTCTCTCTGCCCCTCCCCCACTCACACATGCGTGCTCGCTCTCTCAAAATGAATAAATAAACATTTAAAAATTTTTTTAAAGAAATGCTAGGCTGGGATGGCAGCAGAGGAAGTCGTAAAAATTTGGCAAGTATCATATTTAGTTGTAAGTTGGCACCAACAAGAGCTACTGACGAACTGAGAGGAATGTGAGAGACAGGTAGGAGTCTAGGACACCTACATTTTGGTTTGAACAGCATGGAGTTGTCAACGACTAAGACGGTAAGGAAACAAATGGCATGTGCATATATGAGTAGCTGAATGTAGTGAGTCTGTGACACTATAACAATAAAATAACCAAAGTTATTGAGGACTTCGCCCACAAAAACGATGATACCCCCAGTGTTTAGCAACAAGGCTTAGTCTATGGTATTTAAGAACTGTTGGCTAGTATCCATTATTTTCACATAGTTAATTTTAATACTTTTCAAGAAGTTGTATGGAGGCCACAAACAAAGACTTCGTAGAGATCTCATTCAGGTCCTCCGCTTTGCCACACATTAACCGTGTGGACTTGTGCGGATTCTTTTCTAAGCCTTGGTGTCCTCATCTGTGAAATAAGGATGATAATAACTGAGCATGAAATAACATACATATGGCACTTAACACAGTGCCGACCTTATAGTAATCCCTCAGAGAATTTATATGTGCCTGTGTGTATCTGTTTCTGTGTTAGATGATAATATGAGTACACTGGAACACACTATAGAAAGACTTGAAACAGCTTCTGTACCAGCACCCCAACCCGCAGTCCTTTGCTGGATGACCTCCTTCCAGAGTACCTACAATTCTCAATAGATTGGCTGTTCTGCTTCCCACCTCGCAGAAGCCCACCAGCAGCAGGCTGAAAGTGGAACAGGGGCTAGAAATTTGGGATACTTTGCCGCACTTAGTAAGTGCTCAATAAATGTACTAACCTGAATTGAGGGATTTTTAACATAGTACAAAGGATGTTTAAAATGACTCCCCCTCCTTTCAAAGAAGACGAAGTACACATCCATTTACAAATCTTTATGTGTCAAAAGGCATGTAAATGTTACAGAAAGAGGAAAATTCCATGGAACCATTTAAATGAGGGTGCATGTATAGAAATCTCTTTCCTTAGAGATGTGGGCTAAGTGTGGAAATCGTTGCTATGATTACCTCCACTTTCCATTTCATCTGAAAGTAGAGACCTGGTATCAGCATTTTCTTTTTAATGATCTACTTCCACCTGTGTTACTGTCCTTAACTAACCTGTCCAGTGCCATTGGTCATGAGCATGAAGTCCTGCTGAGAGACTTGCTTCTGGAGAAAAGCCTGTCTTTCCTAGGTAAGTATTACTTACATTCTCTCTAGCCTGTATTATCTCCATGAGTGCTTAAATATATATTTTTAAAAATCTTCCACTTGCACTTACTATGTGCTAAAGGAAGAGAGAACGATGATGATTGATGCTGTGCACGTTATCTTTCATTGATTTAGAACTGAGCAGGAACTCGGTTACCTAATCCCTGTCTATACAGCACATGCACAGGCTTGCAATTAATATTTTATAGAATAAGTGGCTGAAAAAGTGCTTTAATATCTGTTGCAGTATTACTTTTGGTGTCATGAGGTATTAGCCATAATCTAGGCCTGATGAGCAAAAGAAACACAAGAAATATTGTCTCTAAGATGCTTTATATGTTAAAAAGAGTAGCTGGAAAAATTCATGTTGGGTATGTTTGTCTCATGTGTGGAATCGGATAGTTTTCCTTGAAAGCCAGATATTAAGGTTTTATTATTTTTATATGATAGATTTAGTGTGATCACCATACATGTAGTGTGATTTTTAAAAATATAACATGTATACATGGCCGTGTGTCTTTTCATGTGCCAATGTAGGATCCTTCTACAGATTGTTATTTTTTTCAACATGTGAAGCACTAAAAATAAGCCTTGAAGGGTATACATGTGATAACTGATCACAGAAACCATAAAGCACTCTACAGTGAATTAATTCCTCTTCTCCATTGTAAATGTGGTAATTTGTAAAGGTTCTATACAGACCCAAGTGTGCATTTTACACATCTGTTTGTATGTAGATATTTAAGTCTTCATAGTGTGGGGTGTTTTTTTAGGAAAAAAAAAAAAAATCACAGAATATTGGATTACACGATCTTTGTCCCAGAATGGACAAAGATTTGACCAAGTAAAGTCCATTAAATAGTCTTATGTCAAGCTGGGGAGGGATGTTGAAGACAAGCCTGCAAAAAGTCTGTTTTAAGTCTTAGTATTCAATATTTTTATTAATGAACTAGACAATGGAGTTGAATGTGTTATAAGGTTGTTGATAATTTTAAGATAGGAGATCTCATAAATATTCTTTAATAGGGGCTAAGGAAAGTTGATAAATTAGGACAATGGCCTCAAATTAATGAATTAAATTTCAGTATGTAAAAGGAGCAAGGTTTTTCATGTAAGGACAGCTGAAATGTTCAGCCTAGTGAAAGGGTAAATTAGATAGAAATCACCTTTTAAAATCTAATAAAAAATATTGGAAGTAAAAGCATAAACTCATGGCTTAGGTTAAAAAATTAAATATGCATACAGATGTGTGTGTGTGTGTGTGTGTGTGTGTGTGTGTGTGTGTGTGTGTATAGCACCCATATTTCCTAGTTCTGTCCGTTGAAGATAACTACAAACAATGAAGAAACCATCTTACAGAAAAAATCTAATCAGACATAGACTATATAATGGCTCAGAACCCGTTGGAATGGATGACCCATGATGCATCATCATGACATACGTCTTAGAACTATGGAGTTCTGATAGTGTTATGAAGTATCTGATCACATTGATCACTCAGATAGTGGCCAATATAGCATGGCCAAATCTGTTTTACTGTTTTGAAGCCACCAGATTTTCAGGACTGCTTGGTATTACTCTTAGCACCATCTGCTTATGGGTAGTCAGGCCCTCAGCATCATTTCTTTGCTTAGCCTAGCTTTTCTCTGTTTCCTTCCTGAGAACTAGAAGACCCCAACAGGGAGGAAGAGCCAAGGCTTAACTGAGTTCCAGGTCCTTTGAGTCCCTTGGTTCTGGGAACTGTGTTAGACTGGTTTGACCTTGGCTAACAAAGACCATGCGTGCAGAAACATGGCCAAAGAGTCATTAGCACTTGCATACAAGTTCAGAATGGGGACTTAATATTGATGTGTCCCATCTAGTTCTCTGTGCTATAGGATCTAGAGATAATTATTTTATTGAAGCATACCCAAAGGTGATACTTAACTGATCTTTAAAATAAATGGGTTATGGAATGTTTAGCTGACTCCATGTAATGTTTTTAAGCATCTCCTTATCAGCATACAAAGAAGTTAATTTTATCTATGCACTTTAAGCATTTTAATGCTGAATTATTACATGTGTATTTACAGGTTAAAACATGAGAATTCAAAGCCTTGTGTGAAAGATTGTTATGGGCTGTTCTTTTACCTTGTAAATACCCCCTCACAGTGATTAATTAGATATAAAGTACTTTGCCAGGTAAACTTAGATAGATCATTTTATTTTTTTTAATGTAATTTTTTTGGAGAGAGAGAGAGCAAGCAGGGGAGAAGGAGGAGGGGAGAGAGAGAGAGAGAGAGAGATAGAGAGATTCCCAAGCAGGCTCTACAGTATCAGTGCAGAGCCTGACATGGGGCTCCAACTCACGAACTATGAGGTCATGACCTGAGCCGAAATCCAGAGTCCGGATGCTTAACTAAGTCACCCAGGTGCCCCCATAGATCATCATTTTAAGTGAACTGGAGAAAAATATTGGTATATAAATAAGCCTCTAATCTGATGTTTTCTTGTTTATATGTATATACATCTTGAATTTTGTTGCAGAGACATTACAAACATGTTTGTTATACTTTGAATCTTCTATAAGCCAAAGTAAGGTCTCTCCCTCTCTTTCTCTCTTTCTCATTCTGTTGGTTTCTAATCTGACCAGTACTCTCAAAAGACAAGGATTCTTTATTTTACATGTTAACCCTCCTTAAGAATTATGACTTCCCTGAAACTTTTTATCCCATTTAAAATTTTCCACCCATTGTGCTCTATATGTAATTTTATAAAATATATATTATATCTGACCTTTTTAAAAATAAATAACCTTGGGAGCGCCTGGGTGGCTCAGTCGGTTAAGCATCTGACTTTGGCTCCGATCATGATCTCACGGGCTCAGTGCTGACAGCTCAGACCCTGGAGCCTTTTTTGGATTCTGTGTCTCCCTTTCTCTCTGCCCTTTCCCCACTTGCACTCTTTCACTCTCTCTTTCAAAAATAAATAAACATTAAATAAATAAATAAATAAATACCCTTTCTCTGAACCCTAATAATTTTTTTACTTTCCTTGATCCATAATCACATACTGAGCAGTTGCTGTGGCACAGGATTTAACCCAGCACTATTGGAAAGAAAAAAAGAAGAGTCCTTTTCATTGAAGATTTGTGTATACTCATGGATTTATCCGATTTTATAGATTATCCATTTGCACTTCTACGGATAGGTACATTGTATTCAGAGAAATCAAAGTTGAATAAATGTTTACTTTTTCAAACTAAGAAATCTGTTTTATTCATACATTTATTCATTTATTCCAAAAACAAGTTACTGAGTCAGGTACTATCTTAGGAACTAGACATTAAATCAGGTGAAGTCCCTCCTTTCGTGAAGTTATGGTCTAATAGGGAGATAGGCTATAAGCAAATGAATACAGATAATTTCTAGCAATTCTTCAGAGTTCTTATAATTCTTTTATTATTCATGCATTCTTTTCAACCAATTTTTTAATTAATGTATTTTAAAGTTTAGTTTTTTGAGAGAGAGTGCGGGACACTCTCCTCTTTTGAGGAGAGACAGGGAGAGAGGGAGAGAGAGAATCTCAAGCAGGCTCTGCACCATCAGCGCAGAACCCGACATGGGGCTCGAACTCACGAACCATGAGATTGTGACCTGAGCCAAAATTAAGAGTCAGATGCTTAACCGGTTGAGCCACCCAGCGCCCCTTTTTCAACTAATTTTTGTTGAGCGTGATCTCTACGCAAGTTAGCGCGAAGATGATGATAAGCGTTCTGTATCCTTGGGTGCTCACAGTGATGTCACACAATACCACTTCCAACTCAATGAGAACATAGTTCCATCTCTTGGGCATCTTTGTAGGTATTCACTTGATTATACTGATAATGAAAATAAATGCATTCAAGGCTGTTGTCATGCTACTTCTATCAAACATTTGAAAGAAAGGTACAGATTATACTAAAACTCAAGAGCTACCCTTTACATAAGAAGAAAATGCTGCTGGCTCATAAGCTACTTTTCCTGAAGTGGTGATAGAATTTTACTTACTCACCTGCTCGTGTTCACCGTTGCCTTCCTGTCACCATGTGCTTCCAGGATGGCTAGTCGAGTTCATTAGCTTGGCTGCCTTACCACTACACTAACCACTCTTTGCTTTTGGTGGTTCGGCACACAGATGTCTTTTAAGTGCTTACTTTGGGCAGGCACCATTAGGAACACAGGAATAGAGGTTGAATCAAACATGGAGCCTGCCAGGAAAATTTTAGATAAGTTTAAGTTTCAGGTAAGTTCATGGCAGTTCTTTCCAAGGAGAGTTAATATAGAACTAACATTTATAGGTCAGCATTTAAAGTCTGAGAAGATCACGAAGAACCTGCTGCCCACTCCTAGGCTGGGAGGCACAAAGTGCCCTCCTTCGCTCTTTCTCCTTCTCTCCAGCTGCTTTTGGGGAGTGCTTTTCTTGCATGATCCCAATGTACCGCACTCTCCCCCTTTCCCTTTCTCTGTCCTCCCTCCATAAAAAACGGCGCCCCACCTTCCTTGGCTTTTCTCTCCCCCAGCTCACCTCCCCACACCACATACCTGCTGCTGAGTTGTGTGGCTCAAGTTATGCAGATTGTTGTGTTAATCCCCAGATCAGTTTCCTAGGCGTGCAAAATGGTTTGCTGATCTAGTTGCGTTTCAGGGACGAGGCAAGCCTAGGGTCTCCATGCTGCTCTGCCCTCGGAACTCCCCTCTCCTGGAAAGGCTTCACAGGGAGCCCTTCTTAAACTCTGGGTTGACCCAGCAAGCACTGTGATCATCCATATCCCCTCTGCTAAGGGTTTGTTCCATTTCAGATATCAACAAAATAGAAAACCTATTTTAACTGCTGATAGAGATGTTTTGACTTTTATCTCTCAAATGATGAATAAGGCCATGTTTTGTTATTATTGCTTCCCCCTCCCCCACGCTCCCCGCCTCCTTCTCACAGGTAAAGGCAGGGGAGGAAAGGAAAATAGTGGGACAAGAGGCAGGGGAGGAAAGAAAAATAGTGAGAAGACAATAAGACTGTTTGCACTGTCAGGGGGCTATGAAAGAGCTTATACCAAAGACTGGAGACAAACTGTTCATCCCCCGTGGGCTGGCATGTCTCCAGGTCAGAGGGACTTTCATTAGTGGCTTCCGCAGCCACTGACTGGTGCAAATTCTTATTACGTTTGGCTTAATAAGGATAGCTCTGGAGATATTTTATTCTTTCCAGTGAATGTCGCCCTGGTAGTGGAAGCTAACAATTATTTTGACTGACACCTAAGAGGCATTTGCTTTATCCCCACCTCGCCCTCCCATGTTTGGGCTTGCCTTATGACAAACCAGCAGATTTTACGTGGGTGCTTTTCTAGCATTCGTGTATTACTCTGTGGGATTCCAGGAGGGTATAATCTGTAAAGCCAGGTAGGCTTAGTGAGGGATGTCCTTTGCTGTAAAAAAATTAGGATCTTTGTTTCTAAGAGTTCATCTGCTCCTGCTGCTTTATTCCCCACCTGAAGCAGTAATGCTCTGCTGGGGAAGTGATTATGATGTGACAAACGGGGGATTGTGACTTCAGGTGAAGAACCGGCAGCAGGAACAGATGAGATTTAGAGTACTAAGGTTGTGTTTTTGTGCAGATGTTAGCAGTAGAGAATAAGGGACTAGGAATAAAACACATGATTATCTAGGCTAAAGAGAACTGACCTGGTTGGGTATTTCATAAGGTATCAACTATTTAGGAGTGTCTGGGTGGTTCAGGCAGTCAAGTGTCCAACTCTTGATTTCGGCTCAGGTTATGGCCTCACGATCGAGCCCCTCGTTGGGCTCCAGGCATGGAGCCTGCTTAAGGTCCTCTCACTCCCTCTCCCTCCTCCCCTCCCCCATGCATGCACACACGCATGCTCTCTCTCTCTCTAAAAAAAAAAGAAAAAAGGTATCAACTATTTAAATTCCTAGCTCTCCAAAGGTTACAAAGTAAGATACAATTTTCAGAATAACAGGAATAGGATACTGGAGATGGGATATGGGGAATTGGGTCCTGTTCTTCCTTCCCGAGGAAATTGTTGGGATTCAGGATCATCTTATTCCCCTTATTAAATATGCTTGTGTGTGCTTCTCCCTGGGACCAAGGGAAGAGAACCGTGGACATACATATATGCTGCTAGAACACCACACGCTCCCTGGAGCTTTGACAACAGGTTACTCTGTGCACCTACTATATAGTAGTCTTTCTGCTCTGGGCCCTTCCCTTGCCGTGGCCCTGGTTAGATAACTCATGTCTGCTGCTTGTCTGCTACCCTGGCCACTGAAGAGATATTGGAACTCTTTTGGTTGTGACGAAAGTCTAATCGAAAAATTATATATACACACACACAAGGAGAACTTATTGGTTCAGCAGTATACTTGGAAAATCCAAAGGAGAGAAGTTTGTTTCTGGCGTGTGTAGAATCCAGAACACAGAAAATAATGTCATCAGCATCTCTTTTCCCCCTCTTATGTTCTGCTTTTTTAAGTGTTGGCTTCATTCTCAGGCAACAAAGATGATCCCTGGCAGTCACTAGTTTGTTTATTCCTTAGACTCGGAGAAAAGTTGTTGATTCTCTTTTGTCCCATAATGAATCTGAGGAAGGACTCTAATCAGCTAGTCTGGGTCAGGTGTCCACCCCTGAGGCTGATAGTTGGGGGTCACAGTACCGGTCACCAGAATCACATTGTAAGTAGGATGGAAGTCCCAAACAGGATGGGATGCAGGACAAAAACTCAAAACATCTCCACAGAAAATTAACTACAGGTTGGAGCGTTAGTCTCCATAAACCAAAGGCATTGAGAGTCAAATCTGATCCTGCTGTAGTAAGATTGGCTTCATGTGTGCGTGTGTGTGTGTGTGTGTGTGTGTGTGTGTGTGTGTGTGTGTGTAGAAGATCCATTTTGTGACTCAGAACTGCTACTGTTCCTTTCTTCACCGAGATTGGTTCTGGGACAGATGGAACTGGCCCTGCAGAAGGCTCTAACATCAATGACTACAGCTAGCAGAGCTGGGGCAAAGGCTAATCATCCATTCCTTGGAATTTTGGAGTTGGAAAGTGTTCTAGTGCCCATCGAATGCCCCCTGTTCTGTTTGGAGGAAACTGGCCCCAGGCCATAGCCTGTGCCTTTCCAACCACTTGCCCTGTATTCTTTTTACTCTGCCATTCTGATTCGTCCCTTCTTTTGTGGCATTACACCAAAAGAATTTAGAATGTGGTGTAAAATATAGAAGACTTCTACTTTTGTTGTTCATATTCATATTGTCTGTCTCCACAGCCACCAGTCGGCAGGGACCAGCCTGCTCAGCTCCACTTTGCACTGTCCCAGCTTTGTGACCTCCCATTTGTCTCCTATCTTTAGGGCATTTCAATTTTCACTAGTATTGTCCCCTGAAGACATAAGCAAAGGACGAGGTCAGAGCAGTCAGTTGTATTCCTTAGTAGTAGCTTTGATAAGAGGCTTTGGGGGAAGAGGTTGAAACTAATGGCTGTAATGAAATTTTGGGTTCTCTAAAGATTTCATTTATCTGTGCTGTGGGTCTCCCCATGAAATGCATATCTGTTCTGTGTCTCTGTGCACATAGTTTGCATATCATAGTAACATCTATTACTGAAACCTTGCTGACTTCTTAAACTGGGTAGAAAACTGTGAAACTCTTTGAGAACACAAAAATATGGGATGGGGCAGGGGGCCCATAGCTCCAAGTATTGAATGAGAGTTTGTTGGGGGGGGGAAACACAAGAAAACAAAATGCGAGAATAGAAAAGATATCCATCAACACATACGAAAACTACAATATATCTTTTGCCCTTCTTCAATTTAGTAGAAATTTAATAGGTGTTAAAATTCTTTTTATCAAAGAATGTATTTTAGCCTAGCATTTTAGAAGCCTTTTGACAAATTCATAGATAAAAGGCCTGGTCAGAATGTTACTTTTCATTTTCAGGCGTTGTGAACTGGAATTTTGCATAATTTTCTTGGGAATAACTGTATTTCTTAACATTTTAAAGTCTTTTAATAAAACAAACAAAAGAAAACCTCTTACTTTTCCTTGGTACTCCTCATGCCCTTTTATGATTCTTAAGTATATGTTAACTAGTTTCAGATGTGTTTTGTTCTCTGACTCAAAATCAGCCCTTTATTTTAGAAAAAGAAATTGTGTAATTAGTACTTAATTGCTTTGGATATTTTGGGGCATTTAGAGGAGAGGGTAATTAAAAGGCCAGAGAAATTAAACTTTCACAGTGTTCTTTAAGTATGTGTAAATTCCTGTTTTAAATACCCTGCAAAGGCAGGCCTGACAACCTAAAAATAAATGAAGACCTGAGTTGCTTTTAAAAATTTAACCTCAGTTTTATCTGTGGATGCAGTTTCATTGATTTTTTTAAAATTTCAATTGGAGAGAGGACCACTGAAATGCTAGAAATCGAGAGATTATGTAGTTCATTTCCTTTTCAGGCACATGTAACCTAAATACTATCAGACAATGGCCATCACTTCTTCCGTGCTTTAAGATCTTCCAGCAGGAAAATAAGAATTTTTCCCCTACTTCATAAGTGTCACACATGATCAAATTTAATTAAAAGAGGTATATGGTCTGTTAGGACCAACTAGAATGTGGTTGAAGCAGGTTTTTACCTGTGTCTTTAGCTATCCAAGAGGCCTAGGTCTTGGTGAGTCATTTAACTCCTCTGGGCCATTTATATCATGTACAAATTGGAATACTGGACTAGTAATCTCTAAGACTTTTCAGGCTCAGAAATACTGTGGTTTGTGAGTCACACACATTATCTAAAAAATCCTGCATTTTGTGGATCTTGAGGCTAAGAAGGCTGCTTTAAGCAAGAATATTCTGTTAATTTTGATAGTGAATGCTTGAACTGTGACATTAAGCAACTCAGTAGTTATGAAATATATTGGGTATTTTTAACATGTACCTTAAATCTGAGCCTTACTTCCAATTTCCTATATTCACTGCATAAGATAGGTACACAGGATTGGAGGTTGATTTCATATTGATCTCCAACATTTTGGGAAGCTGTACTGAAAGTGCTGTTTTAAAACATTGTTATTCCTCTTTTTGGCCCTTTCTAGTTAATTTTATTCTTTTTTTTTTTTTTTTTTTTTTTTTCCCCACTCAAAGTATGAGGTTACTTAAACAGTCAGTTTTCCATTTGGGAAGTTCAAAGAATCTTAAGTAGCCATTTGGCTCCATTATGTACAAAGAGCTATAAGAACCTCGATGAAATGTATAATTCTCAAGGAAAATATAGATTGCAAAACTGACTGTAAAAGAGATAAAAATCTAAACAGATTGATAGCTATCAAAGAAATGGGAAAAGTAACCAAAGGGCTGCCCACCAGAGTAGCACCAGGCCCAGATTGTTTTCTGTGAGGAATTCTACCCATATTTTAAGGAATGGATAATTCCAATGTTATGTAAAATACTGTAGATCAAAGACAAAAGTAGAAAAACTTCCCATGAGTGTTAAGGAAAGGGAGGCAGTTCCTTCTTTGATGATCAAGATGAACCTCAGAGCAAACAGTTGGGACCAAGGATGAAAGATAGCAGTAAGAGGTATCAAATAAAACCTTGAACTTTGGGCCACATTTTTTTTTTTTTTTTTTTTTTTTTTTTTTTTTTTTGTCTCTGTGTCTTGTTGATTAATGGAAAGTTAAATCAGGAGAGAAAATTATTAAGTCAGTCTAGTTAGGCTTTGTAGAAGGCATGGATATTCTTTAAAATGTACTTGTATTTTATTCAGTTTAGCTTTTTGAACATTAAATACAAAGCATATGTTGGTGGTAAGAGTGAGGCAATGAATAGGTTTTAAAAAATGAAAAGGAAACATTTCCCGTTCTCAGACTAGAGGCTTCATGCCCGGTCTATGGAAAATAGGGAGTAAGCACCATAAGACAAGGGAAGGAAGAAAGAGTGAAGCAGAAGGGAAGCAATGTGGGCTGATGATTGAGCATAATCTCTAGATCATGGAGTTGGAACCATGACAAGATAGTCAGAATGTAAATCCATACCCAATGGTTTGGGTAATCTAGTGGTAAGGAATCTTTTTAGGCTGGGGGGCCAGGAAATGAGCATAAAGACCAGGAAATCAGGCCAGATGGATGGGGCTGACCTTAAAAATCTCCCCATAGGATGATCCATGATAGAAACTTCTCCTGGGGCCTAAACCAGGTGAAGAAGGCCACCTGCTCATAATGCTACTCCCTATTCTTGTGCTGTCATTTCCTCTGAACTTTGCCCACATCATTCTATGGGCAAAGTTAAAATAGGCAGAGAGGGAAAGGTTAATACCTGAGGTCCCTGGGTGGGGGAAAACACATATTTTGGAACAATGCTGGGAGCATTTGAAAACAGCAAACCCCCTCGGGCGTAAAGTTCCTCTTAAGAATGTAATAGACACCATCTACTCCCCCTCAGGATCTCCTCAGGAATTTGACAATCAAAATACCTAACTAAAAAAAGTATCCATAAAACTTACGTTACACAAGGGACAGTATGACCAGTTTGACTCCTCACACAATGGAGTCAAGCCAATCAGGAATGGACAACCTAGCACCTAGAGTTATTCAGCCAGTTAGGGTAGAACCTGAGAAGGAAGGAGGGGGAAGGGAAGGGGTGCTGACTAGAACCTTGTACAACAATGACCCTTGCCTAAAGTAGCAGACATTCATTTTCAAATGGCCCCTCTCTGTAAAGAGAGCTTTCCTTCTATTCTTACTTTCTAATCTTATACTCTAATAAACTTTTTCCTGCTGCTCATTTTGTGTCCACCTCTTCATTCTAAGCAGCGAGACAGCGAATCTCATGTATTGAGGTGAAAAATCCTGCAACAATTCTCTCTTCCTTTTTTGGGAAATCTAGGATGAAAGAAACAATGTGAAGGTTGAAACAGGAATGGTAAGGCAGTGAGACTTTAGTAAATAAAAGAATGGGGTAGAGACCCAATAAATAACATGGTATTTCAGACATGTGGAATAACCTCTTTACTCTCAATATATATATATGATATCACTAGTGGTGACACAGACTTCTAGAAGCTATCCTTTGGGTACAGTTACTATCGGATCAACTTCCTACTGAGAAGGCTGGGGCGGGGAGGGGTGGTGGTGGCGGAGAGGGGGAGAATGGAGTGAGAAAGTTCATGGTTACACTTGAAAGTTCTCCACTGAAAGATGGGAAGATTCTCTAGCCTCACCTGATGTTTTCTGCCCATGGTTTAGGGGTGTGTGTGTGTGTGTGTGTGTGTGTGTGTGTGTGTACTTTCACATTAAGTGACAGCGTTTCAATTGTAAGTATTGTGTTGGTAATTTTGGTGCAGTGAACAGGAGTGCAACATGTACCTCCAAAGGGGTTTTAATATGTGCATTTGGATTGGTTGGTGACCTTTGAAATTTTGTTTTGAGCTGCTGTCAGAAACATAATCATTTTTCTTTCTGAAACAGATTTTAACATCTGCAAAGGTTGATCAAGCTAGGATAGTTTTAATGAAATATTAATCTCTGTTTTTTAATGTCAACCCAGCTTTGAAAACTGTTCATCAGCTATAGTAACATCACCTCAAGGCACTTGAGTTGCTTTTAATAAATGTCTTTTCCAGTGAATATTCTTGTTGTGGCCAGTGTATCGAGAGGATAAAAATTTTTCCCAGTCTGGTTCATCTGCAGTCCAGTCTTCCAAATTCTCTTGTTTTTAAAGTAAAATTACTTAAATTTGTATTTTCTTATCTCAGTAGTTAAGATTTTTTATATTTCAAGGAGGGGAGATTGTTGTGAATTCTGGCATTAATCCTTCAAAGTCTGGATAAAGGACATTGGCTTTTAACAAAATTTAACTTAAATATCTAGTTTAAATATGTCTTGTCATTAAAAGGTTATTTACGTTTAAAATGCTGACCTTTCAAGATGTACACAAGAGTGTTCTAAAACAGAGTTTCTGAACATTGGCCATGAAACCACTGTCTTGGGCTGACAAATGGATTGGAAATAAGCTACCCAACACTGGGAATGGGCCATTAATTTTAATCAAAGGTGATGCAGGAAGGCGAATGGGATGCATGACAATGTCAACAGCCCAGTAGGTGTTAAGAGACCACACAGCCTTCCTTGTTACTTGGTTGGGCCATTAGTTGAGGTTGGGTGAAGACAGAAAGCCATGTCTGGAATTGAATGACCAGGTCACTCCAAAATCTAATGGAGAACTCTTCATTTCAGAAATCACATTGTAATGCCATTAGAAGTCAAGGACAGCATTTAGAAAATATTGGAAGTTTTTTTTTTTTTTTTTTTTTTAAACCAAGCACCTTTCTAGTTTTTTCCAACTTTCTCAAGCCCCCTGTTTTCCTGCTTCCCTTCCTTCTGAATGGATCATTGATATTTACAGAGGATCAAGAAATCGAACAGACTTACAAAAAAAATCTCAAAGCCTGTTTGCTTTTCAGAATTACATATTGTTAGTTGTAAAACTCTGTTAAATGCCAGAAACAATAGCATACCAAAGGAATTAAGCAGGGCAATTAATTCTCTGTAGTGATCTTATTGTCCTTGTCCCTTTCTGTGTTCTTGTGTGTAGGGATAGTTTTACTAATTGAAACTAAACTTTCTTAATTGCTCTAATGAAAACATTTGCTTTATAATTGTAAAGGCCACTGTGCTTGTGCCTCACTGTAAATTGCCAATATTGGCTGATAGCATTAGTGATATTCATAGTGGTGAAAGCCTTTTCTTTTAATCAGTAAGTATATTTCATTATTTTGAGTATTTTCAATTACAAAAAAGGTAGCAGATGACAGCTTGAATTAATGATATTTATAATAAAGACATAAAAATGCAGAAGGGACAAAGAGGCATTTTTTTTAATCTATGCTTCAGGTTTGTTAAGAAAGTTCATTTATTCTGACACTGCATTGCATGCCTAAGAAAGATATGTATGACTGCATTAGTAATTTTTATACATTTTTAAGAAAAAAAAAGCAATTATATTGCTGTCTTGTTAATGGAACACTGTTAGAAGTAACAGTATTTGTTTTTCCTGTAGATGAAGATCAGCTCCGTGCCAAGGGTTATGACAAAACACCAGACTTTATTTTACAAGTTCCAGTTGGTAAGTCCTTAAACTCTCTTCTGCATTTTTTTTTATAGAGAAAGGGGGTGTGTTTCCTCTGTAGACTTTTTGTTTTGTTTTTTACTTTTTGTTAATATTAGCAAATGTAGCCAGAGTAGATTAGCTTTAAATGGGTGAAATTGTTGGAAAGGATTGTTTTACAATTACAGACAATAATAGATTCAGAAGAAATCTCTGCCTTGAAAACGTTTACCTCAATTTGGGAACTAAGCATATCCTCTGAAGACATTTGGGGTGCCATTTTCAAGTCATCTCTCTCAATTCTGAATTTTTCCACGTGGTTCTGTTGAGAAGCCAGGCTGGCTTGCTTTGGTTTGCTTTCCCGTTACTTGCCCACTTACAGAGGCAGTGTCAAAGTAGGAGAGGGGCTTTCGAAGAGGATGATGTAAATCAAAGGGATATGATTATTGCATTAATGTTCCTCATAAGGAACACATACGATGTGTTGTTTTCTAATTACATCCGTAGATGACAGTGAGGGCTAAGCCTCCGCTTGCTAATTTGAAGTACAGAGAGGCCTAGACAGAGTTCAGTATTTTCAGTCTTCCCTTCTCTTTGCTCTGTATTAGTAATGCTTTGTCCCTTAGCTGTAGAAGGGCACATAATTCACTGGATTGAAAGCAAAGCCTCATTTGGTGATGAATGTAGCCACCATGCCTACCTGCATGACCAGTTCTGGAGCTACTGGAATAGGTAAGGTCCCATTATTTTTCTCTTAAGATAAACGATACTCAGCTGAAATCTCATTAGAAAAAATATTTTGTTTAGCTGGTAAAAATGCTCGTAGCCTTTGTTTCTGGTAAGTACAGAGACTTGATTAATGTATTCATTTCAGATAATTTAAACTTCTCTGCTTTCATAATGTTGCTTCATTTTTTAAAAGTAAAAATCTCTGCATAAGGTCAAAATTAGTATATACTCCCACATTCCATTTTATAGTGATAATATTGGCATCACTAAAACCAGAAGTAATAAGATATGGGGCATATTACGATATCGACACTAACTTTTTTTCTTTTTGATGTGAAATTTATGCATACTCTCAGACCTTTAAAAATACCTTACCCTTAGCTCTGTGAGGATAGTGTACAAATGATGTGAAAGATCAAAATGATTTACCTTCCAACAGAAAACAGTTTACCTACCAACTTCAAGGCATGGAAATCTTAGTGATTAAGGGAAAAGGTCGGAGGGTCGGAGGGGAGGATGCTTTTGTTATTGAATACCCACCGTTCAATATGTGCCTGGGCCTCCACATTCTCTGTTAATCTTCACAAGGAAGTTACTTCTCCTACTTTATACATAACTGATTCTCAGAGAGAAAGTATATGCCTTACAGTTAGTTATCATGCATTTGTCTTTCTCACTCCCAAACCCATGCCCTCTCCAGCGCCTCTCTGTAGTCATTTATAGTACCACTGTTGAAACGTTGGCTTTTTCTAGTATTGAAGTCCCAAGTTTTCACAACACATTTTCCCCCCCTTAGAACAGGAGGTAGGGCAAGCAGTAACCTTCCTAGATTAACTCTGTTCCTCAGTCACTGGCCAAGAATACAGTAAGACAACGACACTGGCCCAGATCATTAAGGAATGAGACAGTAACATCTGTGGACAATAGTCTTGTCCTGGGGAAGAAAACAAAACAAAACAAAACAGTGACAGGCTACAGAATTTGGTATCATATTGTTACTCAGCTTTACAAAAGGCCAGCAGACCTCGTCCGTGACAGCTGTGCTAAACTAAGCCCACTTTTTGCCATGGTAACAATGATCATGACAAAATGCTGAATGTAATGGCTTTCTTGATTTTCTTGTGTAATTGTGCGTAGCATCCGAGCTTTACTTTACAGGGATGGAGGAGGAAAGTGCAAAATGTTTTAGAAATCAATGCTGCTTCAGCGTTCCCTGTCTTTTATTCAGCCATTATTCAAATTAGTAGTAATGTGGCAAATTGAATTTTAGATTTTTAGCAATTTTCTGAGTTCAAAATAGTAAAGAAAGAATCATCTTTGATGCTATAGGGAAAGCAATGGCAAGAAAATCAAATTGTGTAAGTTTAGTTTGCTAAAGCATTTTTAAAAACTGATAAAATCATTATGCACGGAGACCGTGTCCCCACTTTGGTGCTGGTCAAGCCTTTCATGGGGAACAATTACAAATTGAATTCCAAAGAGTAGAGCTTGCTTAAAAATTCCAAAATCATATTTTCTTTCTAAAATAACTCTACATGTATTGAGTGCCTACTGTGTACCTAGCACTCTCTATTTTAGAGGCTGGTTAAATAATCTAGTCAGTAATCAGCCTTCTATACATTGTTGACCTGGCTGGAGGACATGTGAGCTATAGATAATTTAATACAGTTGCCTTTGGACTGGATTTTAGATTATTCTGCTGTGTGCTACTTTTTCTATTTCAGTGATGCTTTACTTACATGATTATTGGTTTACATTCCCTAACCATTTTCTTTGAATATACACCAGCTACTGGGCATGATTCATTTAGGGCATATTGTGTGATAAAGGAAAAGTAGCCCTTGGTTTTGAATCATTCTAGGTCATCCAAGGAGAAAATACTCTACACAGAATTCAGTAGTTTTACCAAATGTCTGCGGAGAGGCCAAGAAATGGAAGTAGTGGTGACATCCAAAATGGAACACAGAGGCATTGACTTGGACATAAAATTTTGATTATAACAGTGACACAAACTCACCAGTGATAGGGCATTTTGACTTAGCCCATTTATGAAAGTATGGAATCCTACTCTTTATATTTAGCCTCAACATAACTCACATACTAGTTGCTAAAATTGTTGAGAGTGGAAAAAATCATCTCTCCCACCTGTGGATAGCCTTTCAAGGAGGCTGTTGGTTGGTTGGCATTTGGGTTAATTGCTTCATTTGTATAAGCAGCCTCTAGTTAACATACGCACTGTTATCAAATTGTCACTTTTTTATGTATGTATGTATGTATGTATGTATGTTTATTCATTTTGAGAAAGAGAGGGGAGAGAGCTTTACGAGCCAGGGAGGGGCTGAGACAGAGAGAAAAAGAGAGTTGGGGGTGGGGGGAGAGGGAAACAGAATCCCAAGCAGGCTCCATACTCAGCACGGAGCCTAAAGTGGGACTCGATCCCACGGAACCACGAATTCATGACCTGAGCAGAAATCAAGAGTCTGAAGCTTAACTGACTGACCCACCCAACACCCCTGTCACACTATTTTTAGATTAAACGTCGGATTTTATAAGAAGACTGTTCAATTAATATTTGTAGAATTGTGACCTTGTATAAGCCCTTTTTCTCACGTAAGTAATTACAGAGCCCTTAGTTCTTAGCTTAATGTTTCTAAAAGAGTTTTCTTTTTTTATATAAGTTGCTATTCTTACTCATTCTTTCAGCACCTTTTGACAATGTTGATCATACCCTGTGTCTTTCTTAAAATGTCTTTTCTTGACTTCCAAGAGGTACTCTAGTGGGTTGCTTCCTACCATTCCAGCAGCATACTCTGTCTGCTTTGCTGGCTTTTCCTCCTCCCAGCTCCGTGGGAAGAGGGCCCTGGAACTCAGTGCTCACCCCTCCTCCCTTTGCCCTCTACATTCACTCCTGCATGCTCCCTTGGAGATCTCATCGGAGACTATGGTTTTATATACCACCTCTATAATAGTATCTCCTAATTCTTGCTCCCAGTCCTAATATTTCCTCTGAGTACAAATTTGTCTCTGCAACTGTCCACTCATGTCTCCTCTTGGATATCTAATGGCTATTTCAGACTTAACAGGTCTGACGTTAAGCCTTTGATTTGCCTCCTCAGGCTCGTTGCTTCCCCCGATTCCTCCCAAGATCAATTAATGGCATCACAGTTTGCCCAAGTTGCTCAAGCCAAAGACCTAACCCATCACCAGCCTACCCAAAAGTCCTCAGCTCCATCTTTGCCATATCTCCAATCATGCCGCAGCATCACCTTCTTACTTGGCATCACCTCGCTGTCTGTCATCACCTCTTGGACGGTTGCTGGAGCTTCCAAAGTGGTTTCCATACATTAACTGTTACCGTCCTATAGTCCGTTTTTCCTACCCTAGCTAGAGTGACTGTTGGGTAATACAAATCAGATTGTGTTGCTTCCTGCTCAAAACTCCTCAGTGGCTTCCCGTCACGTTTAAAATAAAACCCAAACTCTTTCACATGACATTCAGAGCCCTGCATGATCTGGCCCTCCACCACCCCCAGTTATTTGCACATCTACCTCTCTCTCCCTCTCTCCCTCTCCCCTCAACTAAGGCTCCCTCTCCCTCTTAGACTTCTGGGGCCACACTGGCTTTCTGGGCCTTCCTTAAATCTACACTACTGATTTCTACTTCAGAACTCTTACTCTGGCTAATTTGTCTGCTTGGAGTTTTCTTCATTTGAATCTCCACATGGTAAACTTTTCACACCATTCAGGTGTCTGCCCACATTTCCCCTCCTCAGGGAAACCTTCCCTGACCACTCAGTCTAAAAGGCCTCACTTAAGTCATCTCTCCCTTCTCACTTAGTTGGACCTTTCTTCCTAATATTTATCCCTTTTTGAGGGAAAGAATAAACATTTAAATAAGCATCAATTTGTTTGAATACAAGCCTTTATTAAAGGGGTTTTCCTTTTGTATGGCTATATGTAGTATGCCCCTCATTCCTTTGTAATCAAAGCTTCAGATATTTTCCCCGGTTTAATTAACCTCAGAAAAATCTGAATTTCGAATGCCATCACCTTCCCTGAAGCCAAAGATATTGAGTACAGAACATAAGCTGCCTCTCCCATGAGCAGGCCCCTATCCCAGGTATGAAACTTGATTAAATAACTCCTCAAGCTGCAAGTCTCTACTTCTGTGGAGTTAAAGGAAATAAAAAAGGCCTCTGAGAAGCAGCATCTGGACCATAATACAGCCCCAAATTCTATAAGACTATATATACAATTGTATAGAAAATACATACAGGGGCGCCTGGGTGGCTCAGTCGGTTAAGCATCTGACTTCGGCTCAGGTCACGATCTCGCGGTCCGTGAGTTCGAGCCCCGCGTCGGGCTCTGTGCTGACTGCTCAGAGCCTGGAGCCTGTTTCAGATTCTGTGTCTCCCTCTCTCTCTGACCCTCCCCCGTTCATGCTCTGTCTCTCTCTGTCTCAAAAATAAATAAAAACGTTAAAAAATTTTTTTGTTTTAATTAAAAAAAAAAAAAGAAAATACATACATGTTGGGTGCCTGGGTGGCTCAGTTGGTTAAGCACCACCTTCAGCTCAAGTCATGATCCCGGTTCGTGAGTTCGAGCCCCACATTGGGCTTTCTCTGCTGTCAGCACACAGCCCACTTTGGATCCTATTCCCTTCTCTCTGCCCCTCCCCCACTCGTATGTTCTCACTCTCTCTCTCTCTCTCTCTCTCTCAAAAATAAACGTTTAAATTTTTTTAACTTAAAAAAATACATGCATATTTACACACATACAGATATCCCATATACATAGGACTATAAATATAAATTGTATAAAAACCATATTTCCTTATGCAATCAATACCCCAATAACCTTTCCATTCTACTTCTATAGTCAAAAAGTGACTTCCTTGACAATTTGGCCAGTATTACTAAGTATATTTTCATATTCTGATGGTGACAGGTTTAAAAAAAAAAAAAAAAGAAAAGAAAAACCAATTCTATAATCTGAGTCCAAATTACATGCATGGGTTCTGTATATACACGTGGCCTTTCAGAGACATAGGAGTAGACACCCTGTGCTCACTTTTAGTGTTTGGAGATAAAGTGGGTCCGTCTGAATGAAAATTTTAAGTGACGCTAAATATCAAAGATCTGCCAGCAGCTAAGGCAGCACGTGAACAGTGCCCAACAACTCCTGATCAAGAAGGTGGGAATCCCAACCACAAGTTCAGCCCTGCCATCTGCCATTCTGGACACACTCTGGCACACTGTCACCAGTGGCATCTATTACAAACTACAGTGCACTTTGCATGTATTACCTCTTTATTTCTCTCAAAGAGGATCGAAACTTACTGACTGGCAAGGACAAGTCAAAGTTTTGTTTCAACATGATTTTCCAGTGTAGTGATCCTTGAAACGATGGGAGGAATCTCTCCTGTTCTTGAGTTTGAATCCAGGCTATGCCACTTTCCAGTCCCATGACTAGGAATGACTTGCTTAACCCTCCTGAGTCTTTGTTTTCTCCAATAAAATGTCAGTAATCCCATCTTGACCATGTCGTGATGAAGACCAGTTATTTAATACACATATGCCACTTTTTAAAAACTTTTTTTTAATGTTTTTATTTATTTTTGAGAGAGACACAAAGAACTAGTGAGGGATGGGCAGAGAGAGAGAGACACACACAGATTCCGAAGCAGGCTCCAGGCTCTGAGCTGTCAGCACAGAGCCCAACGTGGGGCTTGAATTCACAAATTGTGAGATCATGACCTGAGCTGAAGTCGGACGCTTAACCTACTGAGCCACCCAGGCGCCCCACACATATGGCACTTTTGAAGCACCTAGTGGTCAACAAATATTCATTCCTGTGTCTCTTTTTCCTGTATATCACTGTCTGATGGAATTTAAAAGTGTTCCGAGTAGACATTTTTATTTACTTTCTCTGCCAGATAAACTCCTCTTCAGCTATTCAGCTTGGCTGACGTGTCTTTGGGAAACCTTCCTGCATTCCAGGGTTGGGTTTAGTACCCACCCTGCATTCTGCTGCTAAGTTCATAGCATGTGTCAACTATTGAAATTTCTTGTTGACTTGTCACCTTCCTCCAGTTAATATTGAGTTTCATCTTATCTCTATGTTTTATCTGCCATCAAAATGCCCAGAATCTGGTGGAATGCCTGGCTGGTGGTGGTGCCAGTAGGTGGTCAGTAGATATTTATTTGACCAAATGAATGTATGGGTGAATTTTTTGGTGCATGGCCGACGATAACATTTTGAATCCTCCATTAAGGATTTTCAGACACTGTGACATTATACCACAATAGGGCCCAATTTTTTTTTTCTTTGAGAATGCCACTCTAAGAACTGAGAAAAATGCCTCATTTTTTAAAAAAAGCTTTTCCAGACTTTTCAGATGTATAGACTTTCTCAGATCTATTTCGTCAACTACAGCGTATTTACGTAAGGAGTTTTAAAATAGAACACAACTGATAACTAAAAGGCAAACACATATTATAAAGTTTTCTAGATAAATATTTATAATCTCATTACTTGCTTTCACAAAACTTGAACCAAATCTCTCATTTGAGATTTGACATGGAATGCCTTAAGAATCCTGAGCAGAAGATACTTTGTGGTTTCTTTAGGGGATACATAAAACTTGGGCCCACCCTACATTCCAGTGGCTCGGGGCAAGAGTACATATGGAGCCCTGTATACCATGAGCCTGAGGATTTAAGGTTGTATATCAAGTTAACAAACAATAAAGTGTATTTTGTCCTATAGGAAGATTTGCATTAAGAATTCCCAGCCTCCGTGGAGATCCAGACTGCATATGACAATGGTGGCATCGTTGGTCCCGCTGCATAGTTCACCTCTCTTGTTTTCCTACCCTTGGCCCAGTCCTACCTGTGGGAAACTGTCAAGCACACTGCATTCTGCACATCCAGTGCCGTGCACATTCCCGCAAACCACTGCCCTTGGCCATCTTTCAGGGCAGAGATAGACACTCTGGTGGTCCGCCACCTTATCGGTCAGATGAACCCGAGAGAGAGGGCTATGCAGGCCTTGGGGGTGGTCTCATGGCTAGTTGATCAGGAATTTGTCAGGTCCATGGTGCATGAAGTGTGGCCTAGAAAGAGATTGGGGGAATAGACATCAAGTGAGGGATGTCCCCTTGGTCCTGAAGACTCCTTACCCCACGGGTTAAGATATAACCATAGGGTTCCAGAGCAGAATCCGCTCAAGTTCTGGGCCAGGCCATGAACCCTTCTTGAATGATTCTAAAGAACAGTATCAAAGGAAGAAAATATGTGTATTTTCCAAAGTCATTTCTTGTACTGGTGTTAGGAAATAGGGGAAATGAGCACCAGAGGCAATATGGTCTTGATCACATTTATGTATCACTGAAAAGATTGAAAGCTGAGTTCCATATGTCAGATTTTTGAATCGTTGGCTCCACAGAGTCTACTCTTCTGGAGGCAATGCTAAGCTAATACCTTCTGCCACAAGAATTGATCTGACTGTAGTTCTTACCTCTAAGTATATTTTAAAGATTGGTGATTATAGTCTATGGTTTAGCTGTTGCTTTCTCTGGTCTGTGCTACCTTGACAGGTGAGGCATTTTGAATGGGGCTGCCCACCGTTAGACTTAAAGGAAGGTACTTTTCAGAGGAGGGCTAAAGTTTTTCCTGTATTGAGATACTTCCAGGAAGCCTGCAATTAGCCAAATCACCGATTTCCAGTTATTTCAGTCCTGTTAAAAACAAGGCTGAGCACATCTGTCTTAAGTTGGATGTGCCTCAGCCGCAGAAGCTCTTGTAAACCTTCAATTACAGCAGCCTCGGAAGGCACTCCTGCCGTATACTAACAAGTAGTCCATCAGCGACAAGAGACAGATCGACTAATAATTAGCAAAAGCACTGAAGCGGGCTCCTCTAAAGGTAAAATATAATAATTTGCTTTTCCAACTCTCATAGTGGGGATGGTCGTGAGATATTGATGTTCTGTTGTTCCACACAAATACTTGACACTGTTATTAGCTGGAGAAACCTTGAAATGTTTCAAAAGGACGAAAGATGTGTCTGCCGTGTATATAGGACTTTTATAAGAATGATTTCTCTCGTCACCTCTTTTTCTGCATTTGGAGAGGGAAATGCAAGAATTTTCCCCCACCAAGGAATACATATTTTCTGCTGTTGTTGTTTTTCAATGTTGACTTAATACGAAACTGAATGAGAAATAGAAATGTTTCTTAGGCTTTTCAAGTGATACTTGCAATAAAGAGACAGTTGTTTAAAAAAAACTGGAATGGGTTGAAGGAATAAAGAGAAAGAAAATAGACATATAAGGAAATATCAATGAATTATGGTTTCTCAGGAAGCTATCTTTCTGGTTACTGTCTTCAAGCATGCACAAGATTTTTTTGTGGAGGAGGGGGTGTTGGCGGGTGGCCAGTGTATAGAGAGAGCATATTGACCAGTTTTCCAAAATCAGGGTACCAAAAAATTGTTGAAAGGATGACTCCTCCTGCTGACCCACTATGATAAAATTAGTATGAGTCACATATGGTTCAGAAAAGTTACCCCACACCAAACTCACAAGCAAATGATTGGGTGGTCATTCCAAGGATGGAAACACAACCATTATGATCATCCAGAGAGAGTGAGGGAAGCATAATAGAGACGCTGCCAGTAGGGAGTGACTCAGGAGCATGGATAGAGTCAGAAGCCCAAGAATCCATTTCTGAGATTCATTCTAGAATATTGGAGAGCAGGTTGAAACTGATGCTAAAATGGCTCAAGGATCTAGGTCAGTGATTCTCAAGTGTCACCGTGTATTGAAATCACATGAGGGGCATTTTAAAATACTGATGTGGGCCAGGACACCTGGGTGGCTCAGTTGGTTAAGCATCCAACTTCGGCCCAGGTCATGATCCTGCGCTTCATGGATTCGAGTCCCACGTCAGGCTCTGTGCTGACAGCTCGGAGCTCAGAGCCTGAAGCCTGCTTCAGATTCTGTGTCTCCCTCTCTCTCTGCCCCTCCCCTGCTTGCACTCTGTCTACCAAAAATAAATAAATGTTTAAAAAATTTTTTAAAAAGTAAAATACTGATGTGGCCTTCTCCCTGGAGAACTGATTTAAGTGATGCTGGGTAGAACCTAGACTTGAGAGTTTTTCTTTTCTTTGGAAAACTTGAGGCGATCATGCTAATCTACATGCAGCACTAATGGTAAATTCTTTACCTAGCCTTGATTTGCCAGCCAGCCCTCGCATTCGTAGCCTGTCTGCTTTCAAACGGTCTTGATAAGAAAAATAAAGCTTTAAGAAATAAAGGTTCGGGGCGCCTGGGTGGCTCAGTCGGTTAGGCCTCCAACTTCAGCTCAGGTCATGATCTCACAGTTTGTGGGTTCGAGCCCCACGTCAGGCTCTGTGCCTGGAGCCTGCTTCAGATTCTGTGTCTCACTTTCTCTCTCTTACCCTCCACTCACACTCTCTCTCTTTCTCTCAAAAATAAATAAACATTTAAATAAGTAAGTAAGTAAATAAATAAATAAATAAATACATACATAAATAAGAAATAAAGTTCAGGTCAGCAAATGTTTCACAGGCACTATGTCAGTCAGTAAGGACCCAACCTGCTTTTGTGGAGCTTATAGTAGGGGTTATGGTAAGGCCTGAGGCAGTAAACCACAGGGACAGCACCTGAATCCACATCCCCCTCTGAATTCACACCTGGGTGCTTTCTGCTCCACCAGGCAGTTTCCTGTCAGTCGTGGTGATAAATCTGTTAGTAAAGGCTACTTTACTCAGTTAATGGGTTTGCGGAGCTGAACTGAAAAGCTCTCCGGCATATGTGGTTTAGATTATTTACCTTCATGAGGTTCGAGAAAAATAGGCCACATGTTCTCCATTGCTTTCTCAAGAGCCCTTATTCTGTATTCAAAGTGTGTATCTGTAGGATTATTATGAAAGCCTGTCAGGGGTGCCTGGGTGGCTCATTTGGTTCAGGTCCAACTTCGGCTCAGGTCATGATTTTACGGTTTGTGTGTTCAAGGTCCGCGTCGGGCTCTGTGCTGACAGCTCAGAGCCTGGAGCCTGCTTCAGATTCTGTGTCTCCCTCTCTCTCTGCCCCTCCCCCCACTCACATGCCCTCTCTTTCTCTCTCTCTCTCTCTCTCTCAAAACTAAACATTAAAAAAATTTTTTTTAATAAATAAAGAAATAAAAGCCTGTCACATATACTACTACACCCAGAATATAATTAACCCCTAAGTTACTGGATTTGAAGCCCGCTGAATCAGTGAAGTCATTTTGTATACGGTTCAGATTCACAAATTCTGACTGAACTGTCTAAAAACCAGTCTGAATCCAAAGAGAAGTGGACTGTGGAACATTTGATAAGAAATACATGTTTTTGTTTTAAATGGAGTTCATGTTTTGTTTTGCTTTTCTGAATTGTAGTTGGTTGCACATAAAAAGTAAGTCTATTTTAATAAATAAGTTTTAAAAATAGCTTTATGGATGGGGAGGGTGGGTGATGGGTATTGAGGAGGGCACCTTTTGGCATGAGCACTGGGTGTTGTATGGAAACCAATTTGACAATAAATTTCATATATTAAAAAAAAAAGAAATCATTGCATTTATATATATCAGTAACACAGAAAAAATTTAAGAAAAAGATACTATTTAAAGGAATACAAAAAATCCAAATACCTAACTCTATGTGCAAGAAGTCTATGTAGAAAATTGTAAAATATCTTTTAGTGGAATTAAATGAAACCCATCAGTACTGAAAAAAAAAATAGCTTTATGGAGATACAATCGACATTATAAACTGCATATATTGAAAGTATACAATTTGACCAGTTTTGACACATGTGTATATAAATTCATAAAATTATCACCATGGTGTGGATACTAAGCATACCTACCACCCCAAAAGTTCCATGTGCCCTTGAGAATCCTCTTTCTCAACTCCTTCACTTCTCTCTGCACCCAGGCAAACACTAATCTGACTTCTTCACTATACATTATTTTGCATTTTCTAGTGTTTTCTGTAAATGGAATCATAGCATGTACTCTCTGTCGGGCCTTTTTTTTTTTTTTGGCTGAGAAATATTCACTTGCATAGCTATACGACTGTTTGTCCATTCACCTATTGACTTAACATTTAAGTTGTTTCTATTTCTTGCTATTAGTAATAAAGCTCCTTTGAATAGTCATGTAAAAATATTTGTATGGTTTCATGTCTCTTAGCCAAATACCTACGAATTAAATGGATAGGACATACAGTAAGTATATGTTTCTACCTGTTTGCAAAATAATAGTTTCGGGCATTCCTCAACTTCCTCACCACTTGGTGTGTTCAGTCTTTTTAACTTCAGGCTGTCTTAAGAGTTTTGTGTTAGTGCCTCAGTGTGACCTTAATTTGCATTACTATAATGACTAATATTGAAAATCTTTCTGCATCCTTATTTGCTACCTTTCTTCTTTGGGGAAATGTCTGTTCAAGTCTTTGGCTAATTTTTCAAGTTGTTTCCTTATTGTGTTTTGGTAGTTTAAAAATAATATTCTGGGTATGAGTCTTTTATCAGATGTGTGATCAGATATGAAGTATTGTCTCCTGCTCTGGGGCTTGTCTTTTCATTCTCTTAACAGTGGCTTTCAATTTAATTTTAATAAAGTCCAGTTTAACCATTTTTCTTTTATGGACTATGCCTTTGATGTTATATCTAGAAAATTTTAAAGATTCAAAGATCTAAAGAACTCACAGGGATGTCTGGCTGGCTCAGCTGGTGGTGCATGTAACTCTTGATCTCGGGGTTGTAAGTTCGAGTCCCACATTGGATGAAGAGAATACATAAAATTAAAAAAAAAAATCTTTTGAAAAAATAAAAAATCGCAAAGATCTTCCCCTTTTTTCTAAAAGATTTATTTTTAGATTTATATTTAGGTCTAGCATCCATTTTCAGTTAATTTTTATATATGGTATGACACATGGATCAAAGTTTGTTTTCTAGCGTATGGATATCTAATTGTTTCAGAACCTTTTGTTGTAAAGACTATGCATTTTCAACTACACAGCCATTGCACATTTGTCAAAAATCAATTAATCATTTATATGTCGACCTTTTTCTAATTCTCTGTTTTGTTCCATTGATCAGTTTGCCTATACCAATTCTATACTATCTTGATTACTAAAGCATTATATTTTGGAACCTGTGTAAGTCCTCCAATTTTATTTTTCATTTTCAAAGTTATTTTTGTCTATTCTGTGTCCTTTGCATTACCATATAAATTTTAGAATCAGCTTATAAATCTCCCCTAAAAAAGTCTACTGGGATTCTGATTGAGATTACATTGAATTCAGAGGTCCATTTGGGAAGAAGTTATATCTTAAGAATATTGAGTCTTCTGATCAATAATCATGGTATCTCTCCCAATTATTTAGGTTTTTAATATTTTTCTCAAAAATGCCCTATAGTTTTCAGTGTACAAATCTCTCACATTTTCATTAGATTGAACCGTATGTATTTTATATTGCTTGATTCTATTAAAAGTGGTAGTTTTCATTTCAATCTCCCAATTAAAATGGAAGTTGATCTTGTATGTTGATCTTACATCCTCCAACTTTGTAAAAGTCATTCTAATACTTTACTTTTTTGGTAGATTCCAGAGGATTTTCTACGTATACATCCATGTCATTTGTACATAAAGACAATTACACTTTTTTCAATTTGGGTGCTTTTTTTAAACTGTACTGGCTAGAATCACCTATACAGAGGTAACTAGTGATAGAGAGCATACAGATAGAGAGCATACATCGCCTTGCTCCTGATCTTGGGGGAAAGTCATTCAATCTTCCACCATTAAGGATAATGTTAGCTGTCCGTTTTCGTAGATTTTCTTTATCAGGTTGAGGAAACTCCTTTACTATTCCTAGCTTGCTAAGAGATTTTATCAAAAATGGATGTTGGATTTCATAAAATGCTTTTCTGCATCAAGTAAGGTGATCATATGGTTATTTTTTAAGATGGTCATATGGATCTTTTTAATCTGTTTAAAATGGTTAATTACAGCGATTGATTCCTGAATGTTACACCAACCTTGCATTCCTAGGTTAAATTCCACTTGGTCATGAAACAACAAGAAAGGATAAAAATACTCTTTTTTATATCTTGTTGGATTTGATTTGTTGAAGATGTATCAAGAATTTTTTCACTTACACATTTATGAGTGATATTGGTCTGGGGCTTATTTTTCTTGTTAAAGTCTTTGTCTGGTTTTGGTATTAGAATAATGCTGGCTCATAGTGTGAGTTAGAAAGTATCCTTTCCTCTTCAATTTTCTGGAAAAGTTTGTGCAGATTTGTTATTATTTCTGTCTTAACTGTTAGGCCGAATTTCCCAGTCAAACCATCTGTGCCTATTTGTTATTGTTGTGGTTGGAAGGTTTTTTAACTACAAAATTGGCTTGTTTAATAGATGTAGGGATGATTCAGGCTGGTTTTTTTGTTCCTTTGTTTTTTGAATGAACTTTGGTACTTTGCCTCTTTCAAAACAATGTGTTCATTTGATCTAAGTTGTACAATGTGTTGGGATAAGCTTATTCAGAATATTCCCTTTTTCTTTTAATAACTGTAGAATTTGTAGTGATGTCAACTTTTTCATTCCTGATATTGGTAATTGTATCTTCTCTCCGATCAGTCTTCCTAGAGATTTATCAATTTTATGGTCTTCTGAAAAAACCAATTTTTACTTTAATTGATTTTTTTTCTATTTTCCTTTTTCCCTTTCATTGATTATTTCTCTCTGTATTTTTTCTTTTACTTAAAAGAGTTTCAGTTTCTCTTCTTTTTCTAGTTTCTTAAGGTGGAAGACTGCGTTTATTAACTTGAAACCATTCTTTTTTCTAAGACAGGCAATTTAATGCTGTAAGTTTACCTCAAAGAACTGCATATTCCACAAAATTTTATATGTTGGGTTTTCATATTTAGTTTGTTCCAAATACTTTCTAATTTTTCTTTTTCATGTCTTCTCTGATTCCCAGGCTATTTAGATGTATGCTAAATATTGGGAAATTTTTCACATATCTTCCTGTTATTGGTCTCTAATGTAATTCCATTGAGGTCAGACACAAAGTTGCATCCTTTTAAATTTATTGAGATTTGTTTTATGGCCTAGACTATGGTTATCTTGCCAAGTGTTTCATGCACACTTGGAAGTTTGTTCTGTTGTGAGTGGACTGTTCTGTAAGTGGCAGTTAGGTCAAATTGGTGATAGTATTGTCCAAGTCATACATGCCCTGATCAATATTCTGTGTATACTCAAGAGAGACCCAGAGATAGTCTCTGGAATTCTCTCTCTGTGCAGCTGTCTTCTGCTGGTATTATGTCCTACAGACTCTAGCTGCCTGGTCTTCCCATTCTTCCAGTTCCGTCTCCTCAACTCAGACCCACTGAGCCTCACCTAGGTTCTTCACCCTCACTGAAGTTCTTCGTCCTCACACTGCAGTCTGAAAACTCTCTCCAGGAAATAGGCTGGGGCAAAGGACTTACCTTTTTTGTTTCCCATCACTCAGGGATCATTGTCCCTCATTGCTTGATATTTGTCATCATCTATTTTGTTTGTTTCTTTCTTTCCAGCAGGAGGATAAATCCAGTCCCTCTAGCCCCACTTGGCTCCAAGTAGATGTCTCTCATTAATAGCTTTTAACACATAGTTTTTTTTTTAATTTTTTTTTCAACGTTTTTAATTTATTTTTGGGACAGAGAGAGACAGAGCATGAATGGGGGAGGGGCAGAGAGAGAGGGAGACACAGAATCGGAAACAGGCTCCAGGCTCCGAGCCATCGGCCCAGAGCCTGACGCGGGGCTCGAACTCACGGACAGCCCAGAGCCTGACGCGGGGCTCGAACTCACGGACCGCGAGATCGTGACCTGGCTGAAGTCGGACGCTTAACCGACTGCGCCACCCAGGCGCCCCACACATAGTTTTAACATACTGTAAACAGTTTGTCTTGTTCAGTGTTAACCTTGTGATCTTATTTGCTATTTAAGTTACAGATTTCATTTTTATCATAAACATTTTCTTAATCATCAACTATGAATAGAATAATTTATGGGAGAGGATTGTGCACACCTTCAGGTTTTTCTTTTGTGCTCTCTCTCTCTCTCTCTCTCTCTCTCTTTCTCAAACAGACTTCTAGGTCTCTTTCTTCCAGGATCCTTAGAGTTGAAATGGAATTTTCAGTCACTGCTTTTTGCCCAAAAAAGGGAAAGGAATTAGTATGGTCAAGGCCAAAGATCGGGTAATAAGTGTATGGTTTTTAGAAGGCACCTTTCTTCAATCATCTTCCAATAGTACTTACCAAGGGCTTCTGCTGCCATTTGGATAGACATAGAGCTGGCCGTCTTTTGCTGAGGTAGAGCCCTGTTCACAGAAGTTATGCCTTTTCTCTTGCTCTTCTCTCCCTCTGCATTGAAGAGATACAGGTTCCCATTTCTGAGCATCTTTTGCAATTTGGTATCATTCAAGAATCTCCTGGGATGGGTGACTTATAGGTGATGAGGCCGTGTTGCCCTAGTTTGCCCTTGCTCATTCTCGTCGCCCACATGTGGAATATGGAAAATGAGCCATGAATATAATTTGCATGTCTCATACTCTTCTCATAAAACACAGTCATATGTGGATACATAATAGCAATGGTAAACATCCTTTCCTTCTCATTTCTAAGTGACCCTGGAAGTCGTATTCTCGTAAAAACTAAACTCCTAGTATGAATTCCATTTATCCATTTATTCCATTTAACACAAGCAATTTAGATTCTCTTATGTTTTCTTGCTTTCTCCTTTACATTCTTAGCCTACTTATGATTTATGAATTCCATTCTCTTGTTTTGCTCCCTTTCCTACCTGAATCACTAACAGCGAGATATTTACCATTTTGTTCACCCTTATTTTCTCACAGGGACTCTGCCAACAAGTTAACAATCTTGTTGACCCCTTTGTAGTTCTTATATATTCCTCTTTGCCATTTTCTTCCCTTTTATCTCTAGCAGCTTTGCTAACCACCACCACCTACACATTTTAAATTTAGTCGTATAGCATCCCTCATAGCTCATTCCAAGTGATCATAAATTCAAAATTAATGCAAAATTCTTTATTTAGCCAAAAGAGTTTTTTTAATTCATAAAGCTCATCAACTTATGTAGATATGAGTCTATCATTTTCATCCCAGATAGCTTCAGCATAATACTTTCATAGCACTCTATATTGATTATGAAGCTGGCGAAAATGAAGTTGTTGGTTATGTGCATAGGCCAGGTGTGTAAAACCATACTGACTTGGCACTGGACCAAAATTTCGATCAGTTCCAGCTGTCTCTCATTATTTTAATGTAAAATGAATATTTTTACCACTAAATATTCCTAATGCAACATTCTGGCAAAATGGTCCGTCAGTAGTAGCATAGATATATGACAAAGTTCAGTAGATATGTATTGAGTTCCTTTATAAAGAGACAACATTTCATACATTCAGAGCACACAAAGATAAACAAAACCTCACCTTGCCTTCAAGGAGTTTAATTTAATCTAACAGGGAAACAAAACATGTACTGGGATCACAAAGATAGCTAACACTGAGCACCATCTATGTTCGAGGCACTGGCTTAAGCACTGGCATGTATTATCCACTTTAATCTGCATAACAATCCTATGAGGAAGATAATAGTATTTTATCTCCATTTCATAAGAGGAAAGTGAGGCAGAGAGTTTAAGTGCACACAGGTCACAAAGCTGGAAAACCAGGGGAGATTTTTTTTAATAGAAGTGTAGCGTGATAAGGATGTAACTTTAGGATGGATGCTCTAGGTAGCATTGCTTAGAGTAGACAGAAACAAGCAGTTGGGGGTGGAAACACAATTGCTAACACAGTTGTCCCTATTGACATAATCCATTAATTCCCAAATTATAACAGTGGGTGGGAATGGAAGGAGATTGTGCAGACTTACAGAGATGATAAAGACAGAATTTACAGAATTCGGCAAGTAACTAAATGTTGTATTGGGAGGTATGCTACAAAGATAACTTTAAGGCTTTGATATTGGTGGCGTGGAGAATAACGATGCTGTTAAAGAATTGAGAGTGGAAAATAATCCAGGTTACCAATAACTTCAGTTGTGATGTTCAGAGATGTCCAGAGGCAACTGGGTTGTGGATTGATTCAAGTGATGGATTGGAGATAGATAGGATTTGGGGATCACCCACAGTAAATAGCCACAGTGGGTTTTCACGGAGGAGTGTAGAGAAATGCCTGGGCAGGTAAAGAAAGAAGACAACTGTGATATAATGACATCCATAATAAAGCTTAGAGAATTGATGAACAGTAAGTTATCACTCTTCTAGTGAATAAAATTGTTTCTAAATTTATGGACTCCCAACCTTCATCTCTTGCATTTAACCATTTATATAGTAACTTTAGTTGCCTTGAATCTGATTATTTGGAGTATTGATAGTTAACCTGACATCAGTTTCCATCACGAGTCATGTGGGTTAAGAAAGTTGTGTGCAGGGGGCGCCTGGGTGGCGCAGTCGGTTAAGCGTCCGACTTCAGCCAGGTCACGATCTCGCGGTCCGTGAGTTCGAGCCCCGCGTCAGGCTCTGGGCTGATGGCTCGGAGCCTGGAGCCTGTTTCCGATTCTGTGTCTCCCTCTCTCTCTGCCCCTCCCCCGTTCATGCTCTGTCTCTCTCTGTCCCAAAAATAAATAAAAAACGAAAAAAAAAAAAAAAAAAAGAAAGAAAGTTGTGTGCAAAAATGTAAAAACCTAGGGCTTTTAACGATCACACTTGAAAGGAACCTTGGGAGCTGCATTTGTCAAACAGCTGGGAAAACCATTCATGCATACCCTACGTCCAGAGCTCCATTGGTATAAAGAACTGAGAGCTCATTCTTCTTCCTGTGGTGTGATGTTTGTTGACATATTTTGACACACCGAGACAATGCTGAAAAGATCTGACCTTCCTGCAGTACCAAGGACCCAGGTTTGGTCAGGGTACCTGACACTAACTGCCTTCTCTCTCTGCCCTTCTCCTCCCCCACAGATGAACGTGAAATGCTGCCTTCAGTACAGAAGTATTTCAATATTGAAATGTATATAAATGATTGCTTTTCAAATTTCTCTAGTCGCTTTTCTCCCGTTACCATCAAGCCAAACATCTTAGTTGGAGCTATTAATGCTTTTAATTCAAAGAAATTAAATGCGTTTTTCAAAATGATAAACGTGAACGGAGATTGTTCATGCTTGAAACAGACCAAACCAATGAGGAGGTCTCTATGCTGTAAATGTTTTACAATCTGTCTTTATCTTTGTGATAGAAACCATTGATTGGAGTTTGAATGTTTGAGGACTCCCTCCCAAGTGCAAAATGAATGTACGTGGAGGTGAATCTCAGGTAGCTTTTGAAGTAGTCGCCTCATAGGTAATATCATGTGTTAAAAGGTTGCAGTTAGGTGGAGGCCAGAGAGCTGTCAAGAGAATTTTCTGTGATGTATAAATATGTTCCGTGTTAGGTTTATATACTGTGAAGTGGAGCTTTGACTACTTACCCATATTATTTCTTAATGCAGCATGATGGTGGTATGGGGATGAGGATGGAAAGAAAAACTGTTTACCATTAATGAATTTCTAAAATACAAGAGTAATAAGCTAACTACTTTTCATCGGGAATGGCTATCCGGAAACGTTTTCTTGCTGTCTCCACAACTAGTAAATATAAAACAAGTATAATAATATCCTCCTGACATTTAAACTGCACTCTGCAAATTGTGGAAGGTTTTGTGTATTTGCCATAATATTGGATAAAAAGAACTATCCCAGTATTTTAGTCAAATTGTTTCCAAATGTGATAACTGTCTGTTAACTGAAAATTAAGATACTTCTGTCCGAGGTCCATATCTTTAGGTCCATAACCTAAAATCAGGACTGAATTTTGAAGTACTTCGTTGTTCATTCACCTAGTTTGCATAATACCTGTCTCTCCAGTAGCACTCTGAGCATCATCATACATCTTTGTTTGAATTATTTCTCTATTTTCTCTGCCATTTCGAATGTTGTCATGTCACTGGAAACCAATGCCCAGTAATGACAAAGCACTTTTAGCTCCTTTCTAGGATTCCACAGGCTTCAGCTCCAATTTCCTGGTATTCCTTACTCAGATTAGACCTCTAAGTTTGTGTGCTATGAGAACTGACAGCCCAGATCCTACTCTGCCTGCCCAGGGCCTGGTCACACACACTCCATACTCCAAAGCTTGGCCACCTCCACAGACCTTACCTCCCAGGATTTTATGTAAGTTTTCATTGACACCTGTATCTGACATTGCAGGTGTACTTCTCCCTGTGGAGTCTTCATCTACATAGGAATACTTGAAAACCTCCTTCTCCTTAACTATTACATGGATTAATTCTGGTTAACAGTGACAGGTTTTCCTGCTGAAACTCAAGTAGCCAAATCCTTTTCTCTTTTCTAACTATTCTCCATGTAACATTTGAACCCCCAATCCAGCATGCAGGTACATGCACACCCACACACACACACACACACACACACACACACACACACACACAGACACTACTCTCACTAATTGCTTGAGAACACAGCAAATCCATTTGAAATGATAGGGAAAGGGTTAAGTTTTGACAGTCTTTTTACCGGGTTTATTAGTGACTTAACGTCTACACACTTCTTTCCTCCTAATTCACCCCTAGGTACATGCGCAGGAATAAATTAACCCAGTTATTTCTAATATTATGGCATTCTGTATGCATCTTTTCCTCAGAAAGTACCACAAAGTTCTGTTGTTTTTCCAGGCTCCTGGACTTCTTTTATAAATTCTTAGTAAATTTTTTTTCATTGTGGTGAGGAAAAAAAAAATATTTTATCAATTATTTTAAAAAGCAATAATTCATTATAGTTGATCATAAATGTCAGGAAGCAAAGACCCAGCTGAAGCATTTTGTCACTAATCATGCTGTTTTTCTTCTAATTAGTTAATTTACATTTTACAAATTAAGGGTAGAATTCAGACAGAAGATAACATCATAGCTTTAACTGACCTATATTTGTATCTGCCAAATTTAAGTTAATTAGAAATGTAGATGCTGTTTGTTTTATCTGTCAGAAAACCTCATCTTTTTTCTTAAAAAAAAAAAAAAAAGTAGACACACTTTTTTCCCCCCTCAGCATTTATCATCTAAATAATAGTCTTGCCAAGATGGCAGCCTCATAATAAACTCTTTTCAGTGGAGTGATGGGTAATGAAGCTTGCTTGTGAAGGCAGCGAAAAATGTTGTCTGGCCAAATGCATGAATATGATGGCTAGAGAATCAGTGGACTTTCTCAGTCATCAATCTTTTTAGTAGCCTCTTATACATCTGAATATTTTGATAGATGATCTAATAATTGAGTTATCTATCTTTCTAACTATCAGAGTTGCATAAAAATTATTCTCACATGCTACTGAATATTAAATATATTAGGCATTGAGTAAATTTTTCATAAAAGGGCCAAAAGGTGAAAGGTTTTTGTTATTCCATAAATACCTGTTAATATATTGAGCGTTAAGCCCTGTGAAACAGTCAACCCTTAATTCCCTCTGTAAGAAGCAGGTATATACTTAAAAAGGTGGACATCCCCATTATAAGTAGGACATATAATAATTACTGTAGATGGTGAAAAGTCAGCCCTGGTAAACATATGGATGTAACTCAGTTGTGTAAAATGGAATGAATGCCCCAGCTGGCCTAACGCCAGTGGCACATTTAATGTGGCACAGAATTTCCAGACAAGAAGCATAGGTGATGTAGGTACACCGAGTGACCATGTGCTTTTGATGTGCCCATCGCTGTGAGAGGAAGATGATCCTACCAGAAGGGGAAACTTCTGCCTGCCTAGCATTTCACTTGGTAGCACCAGACTATCCAAGTATTCTCTTCATGCGTGAGTCGTTCCTCCCCCTTAGATGGCTTTGTATTGTGTTGTGTTATGTTTTTTTGTCATATACCACTCTCATAAAAGCTTATCAACAACAAGTGTGCTTCACTGGGATTGGAAAACAGCAAGGAAAATCAGCAGGACACAGATCAGTTACCAGGTAGGCTCTCTCCACCCCTACCCCTGTCATCCACATCTTCAAGGTGACCTAGCAGTGATGACTTCCCAGGAACCACATTAAAATAGTTCTGCCCTGGAAGAACAGACATTTGTTTGCAGGTCTGAAGTGTTACCAATCCTGTGCATCTCGAAAGGCACTCAAATGAGCAGGGCCTTGTAAATTGGATTTCTATTAGCCAATCCTGATGATAGCTCTTCATCAGTGGAATGGGAAGAAGTGCTGTCAATAGCCCCAGCCCTAAATATCTTTTTTTTTTTTTCCTTAACGACACACTTATTTTTGGTCCGCCTCATCCAAAATGGTGATAAAGGCTAAAATCACAAGAATTAATTGTTTAAGGTTTCAAGTAAACCTTAATAAAATACGGACAGCAGCTATTTTTAAATGCTTTTTAACTTGAAGAGCATTTGAAACAACAAAGACATACTAGTCAGAAACAAATATGGCAAAAGTGTCTTAACCCTTGCTGGCCTTACATTGATTCCAACTCACAGTTGTGCTATTTATAAAAGTTTGGGATGATAGACTTTCTTTCTCTTCATTTCCCCGATTGAAAATAATAATTGAGAAGGATAATACCAATTGTGGAACTCCCTCTTCGGGTTACATCTGAGGAGTTACTATATTACTCTTTGGTAATTTGATCTTTTTTTGCTTCTGTAATTTGAGGCTGGGAAAAAAACGTACTGTAGAAGTTACAGCTGGAAATTTTAAACTCTTAGATATCTATTTAAAATTATATATTTAAAACCATTTGAAATGGACATATTGGGGAAGTTTTAAGGGAGGGAATAGGCTTTTCTTAATCAAAGTGGCAAACATCTGTGTTCTTTCTAGTCTGTCTTTTGATTAGCATGGCCTCATCCATCACTGGTCTTTGATATGAACACCAAGAAGTCATGTCCTTTTGTTTTAAATGATAAATATGCCTTTGTCATGAATACTCATAGGCAACCCAGGATTTACATCTGAATTGTCAAAGTGTAACTGCCCAGCTCCTGTGATGAGTGACATTATTAGTGAAATAAAGAAGTTTTTAATTTGTCATGGATAGGCCTTAGATGGTGACATTATGAGACTATGTGGGTTTGGATGCTAGAAAAGTTATCCTTCCCCCACTATTTTTCTAAGATTTGTCATTTATCAACAAGAGGCAATCTGCCGCAGGGAGGCTGTCTGTGAACGTTTTTACTTTAGTGCCATTAGTCTGTCTCTGTAAGTTGTATTATTTAGGCTTGATGGCCGGTAGTTCTTATCAAAACTAATACTATTTGAAGTAGCAAGCTTCTGGTGGTCAAACAACCAGTATCAGGATTTGTTCTGTCGGGCTGTTATTGCCAAAGACAGCATTTTTTTTTTTTTCAATGTCAGCTTTATTTCAAGGTCCGTGTCAATTATATTTTCTAAAGACGTTTCTATGATGTCTTTCTTAAACTCCCATCTACTCAGATATGTTTATGTGTGTGCTATTTATGTAATTACTTTGATGTACACATGCTATCTACTCGCACAATCTTGTGTTAATCATCAAAACCCTCGGACTGTCAAGTTCGACTGTTGTATTTGACTCTTCTACTGAGAAATTAGGACTATTAAAATTAAAAATATTGTCAAGCCTCGATCTTCTCTGCGTTGTAAATAAAGATGTCACCTTACATATATTTGCCTTATTTATTTCTCCATTAATAACAGGCAAATATTTTGATTATTTTAAAGTTTCATCTTGTGATACATGTTTAGAATGTTTCACGTTGGTAATAAGTAGTTCATTCCAACTTATGCATAAAATACATCCTATGGAGATTTGGTGTTTTACCAGTAGCTGGCACAGAAATTGCATTAGCTTTTTACATGCTTTGTCTGCATAATTTCAACACAACTGTTTTAAAGGTAGGAAGAATAAGGGAAGTTTTCATTTTTTTCTTTTTCAAATGAATTGATCTTGATCTGTTGAATTATCCAAAACAAACGTTAACATAGAATGTTGATATTTGCAGGAGAGTAAAACTGTATATTTTAGTTTGATTCATTTATCTCTCCACAAAATTCACTTTGCAATGGCTTCATCATTATAACAGCCTCACTTAAATTATTTTTTATTTGTGGTCGTACTCCTCACCCCATGAATGTATTAATCTTGGGTTTTCTTTGTTTTGACCAGGTCAGAACTGAAGCATAGCAATTATTGTTTGAAAAATATTTTTTGATTTTTGATTAAGGTAAAACAGTGTCCTTGATTAGAAATTAACCCTCACCATCCAGGGATTTTCTGAATCCTTTTTTTTTTTTTTTTTTTTTAATTCTTAGTATTTACTAGGTCATCTGTTTCATAAAAAATGAAGTCTTACTGGTGTTTGTTTCCCAACAGAAAACAATCGCTTAGCGACTCTAGGAGCCCAGCCCCTCACTCTAATTGAGATTTTTGTACTGTAATGTAAGTGTCTGAGTTTTTGAGACCCTAAGGCTTTCACCCAACTTGAAGACAATGATGCCAGTGAGCTTCTGTCCAGAGTTAATCAGCTGCAGAATTTGTAAACTGCACATGTGTCAAAGTTGAAAATGTTAGCACTCTAATAGAAGCTTGAAAAGGTTAGATCTGATAAAAGCCGTCAGCAGTTAAAGAAAGTGATTTATGGGAATGTAATGACACAAAATGCCTCATTTATCACTCATATATAGATAGGTTAAGGTTCCTGTGTCATACTTTTAAAAACTTGACCACTAAGAATTGTCAAAATAGGTACTTAATTGCCCTTCATCCTTTTCCTTTTGAATTTATTCCATGGGAGTTTGGTAATTTTATCTGCGATCACTTTACTGTCATTCACTTCATCTGGTTCCATTTAAAGTCATTCATATTTTGGATTTTCAAAAACTGTACATCACTGATCTTTTTGAAGTTTTATTAGCTAAAGCTGTTGCAAGGAAAGACTAAGTAGATCTTCTATATGTCAGTTTACATTTTTGTTTAGCACGAATACCGTGGAGATACATGAAAGTCTCATCTGTCTCTTTCCTAACACTTGTAATTTTTATTCGCATTTTATAATCCTCTAAATTTTCTATATCTCTCTCCTAAAAAGTACAGCATTAGATTTTAAAAGACAGAGCCATCAATTGGTTTACCGTCCTAGTAACTCAACTTAATATTTAAGCTCTACACAAATTAAATTTAATGAAAACCTGCCTGTCTGGTTAAATGATCCTTTAAAAAAAAGAGGGGTTGGGGGGGGAGAGGTGGGGCTAAAAATAAAAGTTAGGAGACATGCCAGCTTGTATTTCTCAGATTGATTTAAAAAGTTCTTTTTCTTCATACATTCTAAGAAAAGTATTTATAAAGTTGGAATTGCTAGACATTTATTTGATTTTGATGTCGTTTAGTTTATGCATAAATATGTTAACACTGTTAAATAAAAACTATTGTAGAAACTGCCAATATATCAAAGTAATGTTATAAAACACCCATTTTATGCAGGATCAGTTTCAGACTTTTCAATGTGAGGGGTAGAATTGTTTAATGGCTTTTTCAAAATTATTCAGATCATTAAATAACCCTAAATGTCTCAGGGCTCCCGCCCACCCTTTGCCTCTCTATAGCCAAAAAATTCATTTGAAAATTTTGACAGGTTTCACTTTCTCAGCTGTGATTTGTACTTTCTTCAGCAGGGACGTACCAGGTTTAATTTAAAAAGAAGTCAGAGGCAGTTTCTTCAATAAGTCCAAGTCATGAAAATAAATGGGGGAAGGGGAAGCTGTCCTAGGAAGGAGAAACTTGAGATGTCATAACCAAATACAGTCGACTTTGTTGTATCTCAATACCGTCAATGGATTATTTAAAAAAAAATTTTAGACAGTCATCGGAAGTTGAATATGGATTGGTTTGAATTCTTAACACCAAGAAATGACTGTTAATTTTGTCACACATGACAGAGCCACTGTGGTTACATCAGAAATTGTCCATTTTGTTGTTTGTTTTCCAGGGAGTTCCAAAAGAGAACATGCAGGTGTGGAGCAACTTAGGGGGCTGGGATTTCTTTTAAATTTCAGCCAAATAAATACATAAGTTGACAGAGAATTTAAAGGGGAATATAAGCTCTGCAAGATGACTTTTTAGTGAGGAAGTTCTCTTTTTTTTTATACATTTCAGAATTTTTACAATAAAAACCTAAAAAGTCAGGGAGATTGTTAGATCAATCTTGTCCAAAAGTGTTATAAAATTATAACATGTTACATTATCTAATGTTTTCTTACTGCCAGTCTTAATTTTAAGACCATAAGGTATAATCTGAAAAATTTTAAAAACAATTTCCAAAGTTTATCCAAAAAACAAAAACAAACAACTTCATCTCAGTGGCTAAGATCAAATCCAATTATAATATTTTAACCCATTAGCAAACCTGGTATCTTCCAATATAGTAAAGGGCTAAGAAATTCTACACATTTATTCAAAATATGACAGGAACCTATTAGCATACTTCTTTGTGCTCTGAAAAGTATATAGCTCTAAATGGCATTGCAAACCCTTTTTGTTTGTTTAAAAAAGATTGTAAATATATAATTTCAGTTCTGTATTCCTCCTGACAAACGAATTTAAAAGCATGTGTAAGTCTTATATTTTAAGCTTTGTTTTTTATCACTATTTACAAAAGCATTTTTCTTGAGTTGCAAATATAGTTTCCCAACTTAAGGAATATCAAACTAAATGTACGTCTTTCTAGATTCATCTTTGTTCAGAAAAAAGAATATGTGTACATTTAAGTTAAAATCTTAATTCTTCTATGATTTTAAAAATCTGTTTTTACTTGGTTATCTTTAGACTTGTATGCAGTATTTTTATTTTTAAACAACAACAACAACAAAAGAAGCCCTGATGATCTCAAACTCTTAAAATATACATTGATTTGGAGAAAATGTGTTCTTAGTATGAATTTATCATTTACCCTGTTTGTACTAGGGATAGTTAGCCAAATGTGTTTTTCTGTTTCTATAGATCATTTACATTTATTAAGGCAACATAGGAAGTCCCGATTCAATTTGAACCTTCCAGAGATTACTCATTTTATTTGAAGGAGTTTTGTTGTTATTTTTTCAAATCCCTGATTAGGAAAAATTCATATCGTATGTGTTTATATAATCATAGGAGTCAAAATTGTCTCAATCTATGAATCTTAATAGTTTGCTCTTGTAACAACTATGAGGAAATGTATTAAAATGCCTTAATTACAGGGCAAGAAAAAGAGAAAGCACAGTCTTTTGCATATGATCTTTCAATTGTTCACCAAAGGATAAAGAAAGCATTCAAGCGTGGTTTCAAGAACTGTCAGCATTAAGAAAATGCAAGGTACTTTGTAGAGCCTTAAAGACCTTTCTGGGAAATAGATTTAATTAAAAAGTAAAATAGACTTTTCACTTTAAAGAAATCTTTAAAATGTTGTAAAATTTCATAATGTTAATATATTAATAAGGGTATTATCTTCTTATCCCAGATGAGAAAAAGTCATCCATGAAGCTATTATATTTGATTCACACAATGGTGGATCCTATAAATATTTTTCTTTAGGTTTGATTTAAGAGTGAGAATTATAGTGCATATTGAAGTGTATGATAATTTTAAAAGACTGTCTCTGTCTGATTCATACATGCTTGACTCAATCTCATCCGTAAGTTAGAAACCTCTAGTAATCTTCCTGCTACTAACAGAAATCCTTTTACCTGCATTAAAGTTCAAAATGATCAGAAAAATTGATTTTTGCCCTGTTTATCTTGATTAACATGTTCATCTATGCATTGCTCCCCGTTAGTACAACACCGATCCTCTGTAGTCAGTATGTAAGAATTCCAGGGGCACTTGGTTCCTTCCCTTTAACTTGCGTGTTAAAACAAAACAAAAAAGCATATTTGTTTCCCATTGAGTTCAGTCAAAAAGCCTAATTAACAACATGTCTCCAAGTTGCATTGAACTCGAGAAGGTTAACCTGACTATGTGATAAGTAGCTGTCTATAAATACCCCAGCCTGTCCTTTTGGAGCTGAGCTTCAGCCGATTTGCCTCTGTTAAGGATTTGGGAACCAGTCTGCTCTTACTAAGCCTGCACACATCAGTATTTCCTGGCTACTTCTAAGCACCAAATGTATTCATGTTCAAATTGTCTTCATTTCGGGACACCTCATTCAAAGACAAATCAGTCTTAGAAGAGTTGTGTGTTCAAGTAATTATTCTTTCATTGAGAAACAGTTTCCGGACCAGTGTTGTTATTTTTTTCAACTAGTCATTGCTATTCACCGTTCAACATTAAAAAAAAAAAAAAAGATTAATTTGGCAGATTATTTAAGGACCTTATTAAAATCTCTAGTGCCTAGACTTCTATTTAAAACGACACTGTGGAACAATGGATGAATAGTACAGAGACTGGTTTCCAGTTTAACTCACAAAGATGTAGCCACTAAAAATGTCTGCTCTGTGTTTCCATTAACTTGAGTTTCTCAGTTTAAATTATTATTCTACAAAAGATATAGTGAACTACTTTGTTCCTAAATAGTCATACAGTAGATTGAGTAGTACTTGAAGATTTGTTGCATTTTGAACATAGGAAAAATAATGCCTCTGCGTGATAATGAGTATATGATTTGCATGTGCGTTGTGTAATTCACAATATACATATGCATTCATCATGTTATTCTTTGCAATATGATGAATTATGTCAGTTTATTGCATATGTCTGCATGTACCTCATCTCTTAATTAAAGCATTAATCACTAAAATTACCAAAGATACATAGTTTTACAGTACTTTTAAAATTTAACGTTGATCTTTGCATAGTAATACACATATTATTTCTAATTGGTAGACTATCTGACATTTTAAGTAAGGATTTCTATGTTATGATTCTATCATATCAATTATTTTAAATATGCTTGTCTCAGTATATACTTACAACATACTTTTTAAGCATTTTAAATCATTTTTATTTGAGATTAATTTCCTAAATCACTGAAATTACCAAAGACATACATATGTGCGTATATATATATATATATATGCATATTACATGACCAGCTTTAAAACTTAAAACACTATATATATAGTCTTTCTGTACTTTCTGATTTTAAAGTTGACCTTCACATAGGCATCTATGTTATTTCTAACTGGTAGACTGTCACAAGACATGTTAAGTGGAGATTCCATGTTCTGCTCCTGGCATATCAACATTAGGTATCTTAATATATATTTGCCACACCCTTTAACAATCATGTTGTTTAATAATTGTTTCTTTCATTTGAGATTAATTATACTTGATGTTAATATTCCAGCACCTAGTATCATTTCATTTGTAAGTAGTCAATTCTTGCTAATCATGTGATTCCATCATTTAGAAGTCCATATTTTCAGAACAGAATAAAAAATTGTGAGGCTTTGAGGCAAATATTTGGAGAAAAAGCTATCACCCAACCACAGAATTTAATGGTTAGGACTTTGGTGTTAAGGAGCAGAAGGAGCAGACACATGCTGCTGTATCCCTCCTCATTAATACATTTAACCTTTCTTGGCACAAACTTTTATTCAGTTCACCCCCAAACTATTACTGTAACATTACCACCATCCTTCTTCTCAGCCCAAGACCTCTCTCCCTGCTTCTCTGAGAAGATAGAGGCCTCCCACACACAACTTCTTGAGGGCACTCCCATTTTCCTGTCTGTTTTTGCTCATTCTCTCCCCTTGTGTTAGATGAAGAGGATTGCTTGTTCCTTACTTCTTTCTTTCCTCAGTTTTCCCTCTTCTCCAGAATTGGAAGGTGTGCCTATGTTTTGAAAGTCATCCTTGGTTTAAACCCTAAAGCTTCTAACTTGTTTCTTCCTTCCCTCTCTTACCCAGCATCTTGATATTTATTCATACTGGTAGCGTCTATGTCCACAGCCACATATCGCTGAAGAGTTTGACATTCTTCCATGCTTTGTTTCAGAGCCATTTAGGCATGTATCTATGAAGTGCTGCTTTGATACACAGTTCGTATCCTGCATCCTACTCAACTGCCTCAATATTCTATCTTTCCTGATTGAAAGGCTAGTGAACCTTAAGCCTGCTCATCTGGACCTGCCACAGATCTAGTCCTTGGCATACGGAGCTATTTCAGAACCAGGAGACCAGTGGTCTCCCACCTTTATTTCTCTCCTTGTTTTTTCTTTCTTTCCCGCACGTTGGCAGTAGATCCCTCTTCCAAGAGCATGGCTGTGAGGTGAAACATTCCCTCTCTGTGTTGCTTAACCCTATCCCACTCTATTCTGTTCCATGATCTGGGACTCTGACACATATGGGCCCCATTAGCAGACTCATTTGCCCCCTAGCTTCCTATTGTGTTCAGTCTGTAGGAGGCACCAGCAGGAGACCCAAGGGTGCAGAGGAAATGCCAGCAAAGTATTTGTTCCCCAGCTGCTTCTCTTTGGGGTCCCCTCAGATTGACTGCAGTGTGTGCAACCACCAAGTCAGCCGAGTCAGGCGGACCTCTGCATTCAGCCACTCTCAACTTTGGGCATCTCCTCCCTTCTCTTTGCCACTCAGGCCTTGGGCTGGCAAGGGCTCTCTGCTGTTGAAAGCCTAGAAGCATTACACAACCCGACCCCTTTAGGATCTTCAGTGGCCATCCATTACCTACAGAGGAAAGTCAGGCTCGTCAGCCCCAGATGCATTTCAGGCCTTTATAGTCTGACCCCTGCCTCTCCAGCCTTATGCCGATGTTATTTCAGGTACCATTCCAGCCATACAAACATACCTTTCCCACACCTTCTTTCCTGAATGTTTCAATGCCTGGATTCTCCCCATATGGGGCCATTGTATCTTATCTGCCCTTCTTCTGGATTGTTTAAATGAAATGATTGATCTAGAGTATAGACTGAAGCCAACAAGTACTGAATTTGAGGCTAAAGTTCTGTTAAACGCATTGGGAAACTATTACACTAGTCTATGCATTGCCAGAATATGCCACCAACATCTGAAAATGATAAGGAGCTGGACCAGGGGGTTTATTGTGTGTGCCATTGCCCTGTCAGGGACTTCCTGGAATACTAGATCTCCAGAATTATGAGGCACCTAAGAACACATCTTCTCCAGCTTCCTTTTCCCCAGGTGTCTTTCGTGTTCTGAGCCATTGTTTTCTTGGTCAGTTAGTTACAGTCCAACCAGTTACCATCCATTAATGCCTATCCACCCCTGGTAGGCAGCAATGAATCAGACCACTGTACAGATCATTCAGGCAAGCCCAGCCTGCTGATAGGTCAGGCGACTATTGCTAAATCAGTCCATTCTGTCCAGATGTGAGGTCATTTAACCCAAATGGGAAGACTTATATTGATGGCTCCCTGAAACATTATCTTATTTGATTTCTAAGGGACCATATTCTCTTGTTTTTCTCCCAACCTTAGTGGTTACTCCTTTTCAATCGCCACTCATGGTCTCTCTTCTCCTAACTATTCTCTTAATGTTGGGTGGCCCAGAGCCTAATGTTGGTTCTTCTCTATCTGTATTTTTTCCTGGGTTATTTCATCCAGTCTTAGGACCTTAAATACCATCTGTGTGCTAGTACTTCCTAAAGTTACCTCTCATCCTGGACCTCTCCCCCGAACTTCAGATCCATATATCTAACTGCCAATTCAACATTTCTACTTAGATATATGGTGCACATCTCAAACTTAGTATGCCAGCTCTGAATTACAGATATCTCTAAAGGTTTTCCCCCCTCCCAGTTCACGACAACTCTATTCCTCTGTCCTTGGGATCATTCTTATTTCTTTCTCTCACACTTCACTTCTGATCTCTCTGGAAATCCTTTTGATTCTACTTTCAAAAATATATCCAGAGTCCAACCATTTTTCACTCTTCTCATTGCTACCACTTGGTCCAAGTCTCTTTCTAGGATTGTTGCAATAACTTCCTAACTGGTCTTCCTGCATCTTACTCCCACCCTCCTTAAGTCTTTTCTCAACACAGCACCCAGAGCATCACATAAAAGTCAGGCTTGTTAATCCTCTGCTGTTGGGGCACCTGGGTGGCTCAGCTAGTTAAGCTTCTGACTTTGGCTCAGGTCCTCATCTCGCAGTTTGTGAGTTCGAGCCCCACATCCTGCTCTGTGCTGTCAGCATGGAGCTGGCTTCAGATCCTCTATCTCCCTCTCTCTGTGCTTCCCCAGCTCACTCTCTCTCTTTATCTCTCTCTCTCTCTCTCTCTCTCTCTCTCTCTCTCTCAACAATAAGCATGGGGCCACCTGGGTGGCTCAGTCAGTTAAGCCTCAGACTTCAGCTCAGGTCATGATCTCGCGGTTTGTGAGTTCGAGCCCCGCATCAGGCTCTGTGCTGACAGCTCAGAGCCTGGAGCCTGCTTCAGATTCTGTGTCTCCCTCTCTCTGCCCCTTCCCCACTCGCATTCTGAGTCTCTCTTTCTCTAAATAAATAAATAAATAAGTAAATAAAAACATTTTTTAAAAATTGAAAAAAATAAGCATTAAAAACAAAAAAAAATCTTGCAGTGATTCCCTAATCGACCTGGAGTAAGAGCCAGAGTCCTTACATTGGCCTTTGCAGCCCTGCACACACCCCTCTAGTCATCGCTGTGCCTTCTTCTCCCACCACCTCCTCACTCACTCTGCGCTGACCACTCTGGCCTCTTTGCTCTTTGGCCTCAAACTTGACAGGTACATTTTTGCCTCAGTCCCTTTGCACTGAATATCCGCCTTGTGTATATATCCCTAGATACATACATGGCTCAGGGTCAAAAGTCAGATGTCACTTCTCAGGTTTACCCTCCCCGTCAGCCCAACAGCCTCCCTCTTCCTTCCTTTGTGTTTCTCCATAGTCCTTTTCACCTTCTAACAAGATCTGTACTATCCCTCATTTGCCTCACTAACACTCAAGTTCTTCAAGGGCAGGGATTTTTGTCTGTTTTGTTTACTGCTGTATCCCTCAGACTAGAACAGTCTAGAACAGTGCGTGACACATAAGTTTTTTTTTTTTGATGTTCATCCATTTTTGAGAGAGAGAGAGAGATACACACAGAGAATGAATGGGGAAGAGGCAGAAAAAGAGGAGACACAGAATCCGAAGCAGGCTCCAGGCTCTGAGCTGTCAGCACAGAGCCTGACACGGGGCTTGAACCCATGAACCGTGAAATCGTGACCTGAGCCAAAGTCAGACACTTAACCGACTAAGCCACCCAGGCACCCCAACACATGATAAACTCTTAATAGGGGCGCCTGGGTAGCTCAGTCAGTTAAGCATCTGACTCTTGGTTTCAGCTCAGGTCATCATCTCCTGGTTTCATGAGTTCAGGTCCTACGTCAGGCTCTGTGCTGTGGAGCCTGCTTCGGATTCTCTCTCTCCCTCTCTCTCTCTCTGCCCCTCCCCCACTTGCACTGTCTCTGTCTCTCTCCAATAAATAAATAAACTTAAAAAACAAAGCTCTTAATAAATACTTGTTGAATAAATGAATAGGTTGTTTTTTGAACAAGCATAATGTATTTTTTAATGTAAATATCATATATCAATGTTAATGGCACAGATTATTCATATTATCAGCATTCAGTGTTCCACAAGTATCTGACACTTAAAAGGTATGTTTCAAGTCTAATATATTTGTAAAGAAATAAATTGTTACTAGTCTTTCGGTTTTGTAGTTTGAAGAAAACAGACTTTCCCCTCTCTCCGTTGCTTTTATTTTACCAGGAAGACCACTGCAGTTTTGGAGAGAAATAAAACCAATTAAAAAAAAAAAAGTTATTGGTATTGTTTCATATGCCATTAATAGGTTTGAAGACAACTTTACAATTAATTTATCAAACTCTTTATGAGAAATGAATCCTGTGACACATGTTAACTATTACTAGCGAATGAATATCAAGCTTCAAAATTAATTATGCAAATATTCCAAATGTTACCAAATTTAAAATAAAGCAGAAGATGGGATCTTGGAGCCAAGTGGAAATAAGTATGCATCCTCCTATTTCCATTTTGATTACGGAGAATTATACAAAACTATTTCATTGAATTTAAAAGATCCATAGTGTTGGCCGTCTCTGCACATATCACAGCCAACAAAAATTGAGAAATTAATATTCCAAATGATATATCATGCAAAGCCTTATTCTTTTTTTAAATGTGATTTGAATATCCATCTAAAGTGCTATATTTACTATACAGATCCACATTAGTTAGCAAAAATAAGTATATTTCATATGGGAAAAGAGTTTGCTTGGGTCAGAGTTTCACTTCTGAAAAACTTCCCCAAAATAAAGGGTGGGTGGTCAAATGATTCTGGAAAATGTTGTCTACTACATTAAAATTCCAAAGCCTCTGAGAAGCTCTGTAGCAAGGAGATATGTTTCTCATCATTAATTTTACATTTATTAAACTTACTTGACCAAAGGATCTCCTTTTGCCTCAGAGCTGTGTGCCCTTTGCAATACCCTCTTGGAAACTCTTGTGTGGTCCACTGACAGGGGGTGATAATTAAATCATTGGGGGGATAGGAGTGAGGTGGAGGGAAAGGAGGTTTGCTAGTGTTTCTGAGCTGCCTACAAGGAGGTAAGTAATATGTCCTCCAGGGCACCCTAACTGACCATACTTCTCAAGTCTGGAAAGCTTAGATGGCATCCTCTGAGACCAGAGATGGCAGAGTGAAATGTTCCTAGGGGCCGGGCAGGCCACTTAAAGGGATGGACACTGTGTTGGAGTTCAGTACTGCTTCATCATAGGGCAGCCACCACTCAGTCTCAGCCTGCCATGGCCATGTGGATAGAATGGTTCTTCAAACCATATTGAAAGTTTAGATTTTTTATGTTTCCTCTCCTACACATTAAATGGTGTTAACCATGTTTAAATGTTAAAAGAACACTGGAAGCCATGCAAAATATATGGCAGGACCACTACCATGTGTGACTTCCACCTTGAGGACCTGGAGTGGCAGCATAAACAGGAGGGGCATGTGGGGTAACCGACGATGCGTTCAGGCTACACACGTGAGATCCTTGTAGAGACAAGAATCGCTTTACCTTCAGTAGTCTTGAGGCTGGAAATATTTCCAACTAGGTCTAAATCTTTTATGTCTGAAAAACCTTAAAGACTAGTTTATTTCATTGCCTCATCAAATAATTATAATTTAATATTTGGAAAGCATGTTTGCAGTTTACAAAGTACCAGCATTGAAAAATAAAATGATACTCTCCAGGTATATTATTAGTTGGCTGGGGGCTTTCACAGCAAAATATCACAGTCTAGGTGGTTTAAACAATGGGAAGATAATGTTCTCACAGGTGTGGAGTCTTGAGATCAAGGTCCAGGCAGGGCTGTTGGTTCCTTCTGAGGACTGTGAGGAAAAAATTTGTTCCAGACTTTTCTCCATTGCATGTAGATGGCTGCCTTCTTCCCATCTTTGAATCATCCTTCCTCTGTACATGCCTGTGTCCAGATTTCCTCATTGTACAGCAACACCACTCATTCTGGATTAGGGCCCACTCTAATGACCTCATTTAACCTAATTACCCCTGTAAACATCCTGTCTCCAAATAGGGTCACATTCTGAGATAATGGGGACTAGGACATCATGATATGAAATTTTGGGGGCCTACAGTTCAGTCCATAACACTAGGAAAGAGCTTTCCGGGGGTGGGGGGGAGGGACTCTCTGTTATTTTTTTTTGAATACCTAAAAAGTGGATACAAATTTATCATCACAAAATTTTATACTTCAACGAGGACAATTTTTTTCTATGGACTGAGAGGGAAAGAGGAAAATAAACAAGGTATCCAAAATTTTGTATAACTTCACCAGGTACCTACAGAGAATAACACGTGTATGCGAGCTACTAGGAAAGGAAGGGTTCAAACTATAGATCCATTTATTGGAACTACCATCAGACATGCAACCAGATAAGACAAGTTGGAACGTGTACCTGATAACACGTGTAAAATATAGTCGGAACTGAATCCTGCAATCCAAAGTGAGCTATGAAAGCTTGCTGTTAAACATTCTAATACACAAATGTTCATAGGATCTCTATGTTTATGGAAAACAATTCACTTTTCATGTGTGTTTTACATGATTTTCTCTCGTTTTAGTGTTCCTTCATGTGCAGGAAAACAGCACCCCAAAACTCAGTACATTTTTAGATGTTCATGGCCCACTCAGAAAGAAGGTAAAAAGTAAAACTGAGTCTTGAATTCAGCATTGATCATGTAAATTTTTTCAAATCAGCTTCACGTTCAGCTTTGTTTTCTGAACTGCCTGCTCACAGTTTTCTTCACGCTTTCCTAGATTTCCGAGACCCCAGTGTGCTCAAGTTGAAACCTCCTTCTGGAGCCTTCCTATTGTTTGTTTACCTATATGGGATAAATATTTCCAAATACAGACTCATTTTCCTTTCAAAACTGCAGCAGACTGCTGAATCTCCTTCACTCACATATTCATTCATTTATTCATTGCTGTGTGTTGGGTACTCTGGTAGGCATTGAAAATCGAAGGTAAGCGTGGTTCCTAACCTCAGCGCGCTTACAGGCTGGTAAAACGAACAAAAATGTCAAATGGAGAATTTGTGCGTTAAGCGCAGGAAGTGGGCACAGGGTTCCCCGAATGGGAATAAGTCACTCAAGCCAGAGGGAGTGGGAAAGTCCTGAGTTCGGTTATAAGAGAAGCACAGAAATTTTCTAAGTAGCTGGTTAAAAGGCAGACCGTGTTGTATGTTGCAAAGGTGTAGAAGCATGAAAATGTATAGTGTATTCAGGGAATTATAAGTACTTTGGTATTTCCAAGGTAAAAATTGTGTCAGCAAATAGAGGGGTTGAGACTGGAAAAATGGGAGCCAGGTCATGAAGGGAATTGGGAGAAATCGTGTGGGCCTTGGGAGGGGGGGTGTGCTTTGAAATATTTTCATCAGGAAAGTAGCGGTTTTTAAAGATCATATGGAGAGCAATAGGAGGGATAGATTAGAAAGAAAAACCACTGAGAGTTAGGGTACTATTGCAAATCCATTTAAGAAGTAAGAGAGAAAAAAAGGAAGTGTGAGGCAGCAAATGATTTAAGAAGAGGATACATCCTGGAGCCCAGAGACCACCCAGGCGGGCTTGCTCTGCTGCTTACTAGCTGGGAAGCCATGGGGCCCGTCCCTTAACTTCTCTGAGCCCCAGTTTCCTCATTTCGAAAATGGGGTAGTAATAAACTTCACTTTCTAGAATGCTGTGAGAATTAAGTGGGTGTATATGTGTGAAGTAGGTAGAACCATGCCTAGTACATAGTAACCACTTAATATATGGTAGCTATTATCATTATTCATTGTTAAACAGTAATGGCTAGGACTCAGGATACAGCATGAATTTGAAGCCAATTAAAATGGGAGACCTCGGAAACGATCTTGGTAAGGTTGTAGAGGAGAGCACTCAGCCGGTTCGTAGTCCGCCACTTGGCCTAAACACGTAAAGACAGTCTGTGTTCCACAGAGTTCCTTCCTGATACCGCGTTCTAACTGTGCAGCTTTTGTGTCTTAGTCGTATCACATTCAGTCACCAAAACAGCCCCAGCATTTCTGCCTCTCCATCAGTGGTTGCTGCCGTAAGGGACCCTATGACTTCTGTGCTTGAGACCTAGTAATGGCGTCAGTGGTACACGCACCCTCAGTACCCCGTGGTGTGAGAGAAACCACGAGGCAGTACAGAAACCCATTGCTTAAATATTTTTCCTTCTATAGAAACATTTTCCATTGTGAATTTTTTTTAAAAAAGAGCCTCTGAAAATTTGGGGTTTCTCTCTTTTCTTCCGAATTTACTGAGCCTTCACAAAATTCATCTCCAGGTGATTAACAGTCGGGCACTCTGCAGACATCTTTTCCTCTTCTTGAATGGGAAAAACCAAAGTCTTTGGCACTCTAATCTGATATTTGTAAAAGGGAATTCTACCATGAGGGACCTAACAGAGAAGAGCCGCCTTTCTCTGCAGACTTTTGGGAGCAACATGGGCTTCAAGGGAGATGGAGGCTGCCTGCCTAGTGCCCCTCCCAGACCCCATGGTCTGTTCCCGCACGGCTGTTCGTTATCTGGTTTCTTCGAAGGGGAAGCACAAGTCCATCTGCCATGCTGACATTCTTTCCATATTTGGTCCAGACGCCAGAGGATTATTGGGCCCGAGTCCCTGTCTCTAACTGCATCTAAGGGTCTAGGTCTCCCTCAGAGTGGGCCAGGGTGATCTGGTTGAGTAAGAACACCTACTCTCTTTCTCCGTATAACGTGCCAAATGAATGTAAGCTGCTCAAAGGCAAGCTTCACTCGTTCAGAAGGTACACATTGAAGATCTGCTGTGTTCACGGTTCTGGGCACCAGGAACACAGCAATGAGCAAGATAGCTGTGGGCCCTGTCCTTGGGGAGCTCAGGGTAGGATGTGAAAGACAGAACATAAGCAAGGAAATGAATACATTCTTCTCAAATCATGATAAAGTGATCAGGCAAGGTTTTTCTGACCTACTGAAGTAAAATGCATCTCGATAAATGTTTGAGTTGAACTGCATTCTACCAGATTGAACTAGATCCCTCTGCACTTCAGACTTAGACTATAACTTTGAAGATGGCCTTCAAGTGTACTCCCATTTTGTGCACAGCTCTTTTTAGCCTCTGTGTTATTTGAGGCATTGAGTATTTATAACTATAGGATAATCTTTGTGCTATGAAGTTTTCCTGGTTAAAAAAAAAAAAAAAAAATGGCTCTTGACCTGGATGTTATAGTGTCTATCTTCCTACATCACCAAAGCAGCTGAGCACCTATAATGTCCTTTCCCACTGCTTTTGTATACAACTGTAAGCCTGTAAGTAGAAAGGGTGGATAGGTTGCCGTGTTCTTATTGTCTGTATGCTTAAGGGTATACATATGACCAGATGATGAAAAGTAGATCTTAATGACAACACGGCCAGCACATACATGCAGTTCAAACATCAGAGGTTTCATGAGCATTACAACAGAGCTAAAGGGAAGAAATTTGCAGTTTTGCCAGCATTTGTAACAGCAGTGATTCACTTACGCCACTAAAATGTTTACATTAAGTGCAACACTTCATTTGTTATCAGCCCATAGCAAGGACCCTATAAAAATAAGTAAATTTGTGATTGCTTTCCTTTAAACACCCACTCTGTGATAAGTAGTGAACTTCCAAAGACATGATGCCGACCTGAGTCAACTTATTGTATCACCTTGTAAATTCATTTAACAATTCAACTTTGGGATCTATTACAGTCGGAATAATCCAATTATGACCTCACTGTTATATTAAACAACCGTTACTTTCTAAAAACATGCATGGTCCACTGGGGAGAACTCTAAACTCCAACCAATCTATGGAACTTTCAAAAACAACTGTTAGCCAGTTTGCTTTCTCATATAATTATCCTCTTTTGATACAGATAATATGTATCTACCAAAATTTTGTATGAATGTGTCATTTTCACATACTCTTAGTGTGTGTTAAAGGTAGAATTGATTGATACCACTTAAATTTATTCATTTGAACTATTAACTTATTAAAAAGTTCTCAAATCATAGGACACAGAAATGTATACAGACATCCTATTCATAAATGTGCCATAGTTCTTAAATGATTTTTTAAGTTAATTTTTAATACACCTGTTAAGCTTTTGAAATAAATGAATCCCTGGTATTCTTGTTCTTGCTACTATTGTTTTGAGCAGGGGGGTGAAGGAGGGGGGATAGTGCAAGCTGGGGAGGGGCAGAGAGAGGGGGACAGAGGATCCCCAGGGGGCTCTGCACCGACAGGCTGACAGCAGTGAGACTGATGCAGGGCTTGAACTCACGAAGTATGAGATCACAACCTAAACCAAAGCTGGACACTCAACCGCCTGAGCCACCCAGGTGCCCCATGTTTGCAACTATTTTAAGCACTCAGGATCACTCTGTGTGTGTGTGTGTGTGTGTGTGTGTGTGTGTGTGTGTGTGTAATGTGCTTTCTAAATAAAACGCATCATTTTTAGGGAAATTTAATTTCCAAAATAGAGATTTAGAAAAGTTATAATTGTACAGGGTAATAATTCTTATTGTCATTTTGTAATAGAATTTTCTCTAAAGTAGAAAATCATGTTATGGATTCCTCTGCCATCCCCTCACCTACCCCAGTCACTCCACTGGACAAATAGAACTAGAGATTATAGTCTTCACACATTAAATATGTGCTTGAAGATTATGTCTTTTGAAATGCACCTAAATATTTGGGAACCGAAATAAGAGGCATAGTAAGATTTGCCTGTCCCTGTCAGGTTCCTACTAGTCTGGTCTTTAAATCCATCCCTAGCTTTTCATTCATTTCATCCTGTCACTCAAGTGGTCCCTGAGCAGCCATGACCAGGCACTCTCCAGGCCTGTGAATACGGAGATTCCCCAAAATACAACTTGTGCTCTCAACGAGCTGAGTGTAACAGGGGATACAGACCAGTAAGCCAAATGGCACATACATCAGCAGTTACAGCATGGAAAGGGCTGGGAATGAGATGTGCTCATTGTACAAAGTGGAAGCTCGGGAGACTCATTCATGTAAGCCCCGCTTAGAGTGGAGAGACTAGTGAAGGGGGAACGGTGTTTGGAACAGAAGGGACAGCATGTGCAGAGGCATAGAAGCGTGAAAAAGTGGAAGCTGTCAACAGTATGATTAGAGCATAAGGAACACGAGCCAGATTAAGGAACTTGTGTGATGCCACAGACATCAAACTTTGTCTAAGCCACAGTGTGGAAGACACATTAGAGGTGTTGGGTTTATGGAGGGGGGTTGTTTGATTTTTTTCATTTTTTTGTTTTGAGGTATAGAAATATAAAAAAGACTAGGGAAGAGAAACCCAGAGGGGGGTTATTGCTGAAGTCAGGTGTGGAATGGAAAAGGAACAAGAAGCAGTTCAGTGGAGAGGAAAAAAAGGAAACATCAGTATTCAGGATATGTATTGTCCTATTCCTCTTGGTTGAAAAATGTGAGAGGGGCGCCTGGATGGCTCAGTCGGTTGAGTATCTGACTCTTGATTTTGGCTCAGGTAATGATCCCAGGTTGTGGGATCGAGCCCTTTGTTGGGATCCATGCTGGGTGTGAAACCTGCTTAAGATTCTCTCTCCCTCTACCCCTCTCCCCTGCTTGTGCGCTCATTATGTCTCTCTCTCCCTCTGTCTCTCTCTCAAATTAAAAAAAAAAATGTGAATTAGAAAGTAGAGTATTTATAATTGGAGTAAAACTCAGAATGCTGAGTAGCATGTAAACCATTTGCCCTTTTCAGTGTCCAATTTATTTGCAATGGGACTTGAACCAAGGGCTTCTGATTTCTGATGTTCTGTGTTCTTTTCCTTAATGCTTCATCTATAGCAAATGGAAACAAATAAAAATAATCTGTTGTTCGTATCATATATAAATATATATGTATACATACACATGTATGTATATACTTAGACACTTTGTAATAAGGAAAAACAAGACAGTAACTAAAAGTTGGAACATTTTCTACCAGAAACCCTTATGAAATGTGTTTCTAAAGAACAGAAACATTTTCAAATTGTTGGCAGTTGTTAGCAATTAGTACATTTTTTAAAAAACCAAGAGCACACTTTATGCACTGTATGTTAGCCAATATGACAAATTATTTTTTAAAAAAATAATAAAATAAATAAATGGATGCTGATTAAGAAAAATATTTCAGTCAATGTGTGTTTCCTCACCTTCAACAATGAGTAGCAATGTTTGTAAAATGTTTGTTATATTATCTCTCTAAATAAAAGTTGGTGGTTCCCATAACCCTTATGACAAACATTTCTAGGTGAAAAAATAGTTTGCTTTTTAGGTCATTGCTAAATCAATTTAGTTTTAAAGCATTTATCTGCAGTTAGAATGGTTCACATAAAAAGAACTAGGCATTGCATGGCTTCCACTGGCCCAGGGTTTTCATTCAATCCATGCCCTTTTTTACAAGTAAATTTTCTTAAAGTTGTGGTTTTCCGCTCACTTTCATTCATAAAGGTTGGTGTCTCTATTCCCTTGAAAAACTCCATGAATTCAATTGCTAGAATTAAGCAGGATTAAAAAAAAAATCATACATTTATAGACTCTACAGCCAGCCAACTCCTCCTATAGATACAACCACATTTTACTGGTGAGGAAATGAGGCCCAATGAGATTCCGTCACTCAGCATCAAATTCCATGTGGGTCGGGCAAAACATTGAAAAACAGAAAGGACTGGAATTAACATTTATGGTAGGAAATGTTTTAATTTCACAAGTCTTTCATATCCTATATCTGCTGTCAATCACGCCGACATAGAGAACTCTTTAAATACTAAAACACTTTTCTTAATAATGAGTAGCAACCATTAATATTATTAGCCTCCAACTCCAGCCACCTGCCGACCCAATATAGGACCTGAGGATGTTTCGTGCTGAGCCTGGTTCCCTTGTTGCTATGAGGAGTACCCAGTGCATTAAGATCAGCTAATGATGAGAAAAGAATTAAACATGAAGGGAGACGGTCGAGAAACTATTTACATCCTTAGTTACAATCCAAGAAGCAGTAAAGAGGAGGAGAAAGGGCACAGGTTTGGACGAGGGGAAGGTCAAGTGTGATTCCCATCTTTCACACAATCATCAATGTGGCCTTGGGCAAATCACGTGATTGTTCTCCTCTTTTTTTTTTTTTTTTTTTTTTTTTTTTTTTAACTCATCTGTCAAATGAGCACAATTTGGATTCTTAGAGGATTCAGTGAGTTCAGGTATACACAGTGCCCGGAACAAAATACACATCTGGTAAAAGGTAACTAGAAACACTGAATACCGGGACTGGGCTTTCGGGAAACCTCCGTATACCACGTGGAGGAAAACAGGTCGTGCAGTGAGGTGTTTTCGGAGTCACCTTCAGGTCTTGGTGTGTGACTTTAACAGCCCTCCTCTGTGGTGCCCATGCTGCCCTTCTGTTCAGTGTGAGGCTGCTGAGAATCTGAACACTTTCTGCAGGGTAAAGCCAGTGCACTAATAAAACGTCTCCTTGCCCAAGAGCCCACACAGAGTTTATCTCCAGCGGGGGACTTTTTTTTTTTTTTTTCCTTCTTTTCCAACAGCTGCTTCCCTGTGTTTGGAGCCATATCATGAGTTGGGGTTAGTAATTTCTCTTTTCCAAGATCTCAGATACTTGAAAAATAAACTTTTTTTTCTGTAGTTTTAGATTTAAGTTCGAGGGGAAAAAAAAAATACAGCCATAAACGGAGTTTACATTAACCACTTGGGATTATTTCAAAGTAAAAGAGCATTTACTGGCTTCATCTGACCTCTGATTTGAGGATCAGTTTTTTAAAAACACCACCAACCACAGACTTGTAAAGTTTGCAGAAACTGCCGACAGACCCAAATATGTTAAAGGTTGTAATCTCTTGAAAGGAGTTGGTTGATTTTCCTGTTGCCCCTCCTATCAACTTTAACCTCCAACCTCCTCCGGCATCTATCACCACAAATAAAACTGCTGAGGTTTGACAAGAGGATATAAAGTCACTAGGGCCATCGCACAGGGATGGCCACATGATTTTCTTCAGCCTGAAATGAATGCTCCGTAATTTGGGCTTTTCAATAGGAAGTCGTAAACACTCACTCATATCACTTTAGTTTTAATAATTACTGTTTAAAAAAACCAGAAATACACATATTCAATGATGTTTGACAACTGGAATTTAGTGGTTTTGTTATTGGTTGTCTTTGACCATTAACTTGGATTTCTGTTCTTAATTTTAATGTATACGATTTCAAGCAAGCAGCATATGATACTGATATAAACATGACGTTTGTATACAGCATTATAAATGAATTTTTAGTTCGCGATTAAGACAAACCAGATGACAAAAAGCAAACAATGCGTTTGTATTGCTCTCTGCTAACTTAAAAATAATCCCCTGTGCTGGATTCACCTGCAGTGCCTTTCTTCTCTTCGGGAATTTGGGACATGTGGCTCATGTAGCACTTAGCTCGCCAGGGTTTCTGAGGTTCGGTTTACTTGGATAGATTCTCACATAATTCAGCTGTCTGTGGAAATTACTCATTCTACACTAGATAAATGCGATCTTGTGAAGTCTCTGGCACCATTCAGTCTGAACTCGGCTAGTTCTCTGTTGCTGGTGTCTGAGCATAAGGAACGGGGATGCTATTACATCAGTGCTTGAACCGTGCTTCTTGTTGCTGTGTTGTTGTTTTTTTCTTTTAAGGTAGATCTGTGTGTTTTTGTGCAGTCCACCTTAATAGTTTCCAAACAACCCTGAGTCTAGGTGGTTTATATCTCCAGGTGTTCTTTCTTCAGCCTCATTTTCTCCCACCTCTGTTCTTTTTACGGGGCAACTGAGCAGAGGAAGGATAAATGACGTGAAGAAGTCAGGAGTCTGGGCAGCAGGGAGCCCTGGTGCTGGGGATGAAGGACATGACACTGATCACATCCCACCTGAGCTTTTGGTGACCTCAGCAGATTTCCTGCTTTGCAGCCCAGCCAGGGCGCCTTCTCCAGAAGCAGAACTGTTGTTTTGTTGCAACAAAGTGCATCCACGTAAAAACTCCTGAGCCCCCATCACCTAAGCCTCTCCCCTCTTCCCCAGCAGAGCAGAATCCAGGGCCTAGAAAAGATCTGTGTGCTGTTTTGGAGTGGGGGACTGGAGTAGGGAGAGCAGGAGACGGGGGTAAAAAAAATAAAACTGTGTGCGTGTGACCTGGCATCTCAGAATTCTTAGAAAACTAGATTTTCATAAGGTACTTATGGTTCGAATTGTTGAGACCACTAAGAACCTCCCGTGTTCCTCCCATTGAACAGCGCAACTTTCTTGTATAAATCCAAGTGGTCATTAGTAACAACAGCTGTAGTGATCTATTGCATTTATGCAGCGTTTCTACATTCATTATTTTGTTTGAGCCTAACCATTCCTCTAGGAAACTGAAAGCATTTTAATGGATAGTCAAGCAACGGCTCAGAAAGATAAAGTGACTTGTCCAAGATTAATTCATTAGTGTCAGAACTAGGATTGCCTTATTATTCAGCAAATCTGTTATTTAGCATGGAAGATGTGCCGGGCGTCCAAGGGTGAATGCGAGTCCGTCCCTCAAAGAGCTCACAGTCTGTGGCAGGTGCGGGAAAGGGGTGCTAGATTTGCGTGCAGGGAACGTGGGCATCGCCGAGGCAGTGGCTTGAACTCATCCTTGCAGGATGAGACAGATTATGATCCAGCTGTCCTCATTCCAAGGAAGGACCGTTTTAAGAATGTTAGCTGTTTGGCCAATTCAGATTTCTCTTCCCATTTTAATTTCCTGAACACCAGTTCCAGCACGTTTAGAAGAATAACAGCTATGCTCTAGAAGAGGCCCAGTCCGATAACCCCGCTGGTCAAGAGGGAGACTGAGACTTACAGACTAATTAGGAAAAGCTGTAGAGACCAACAGCTGGGGCTGTGGGGCTACTGGAGTGGGTAACTCACATGTTAAAAAAAATATATCTATATATAGAAGAAAAAGCACTTGACTCTGCTAATATAAAATGCTAGAAACCTCCATTTTCATTTTTTATGTAGCTGTCCCATGATACTAAAATAAATAAACCTCTAAAATTCATGCGATGCAACCAGTTAAGGGAAACCATTCTGGTTGATTCAGTTATCTTAACTTTAGATCAATAGCCACAAAATGAATATTTTTTTAAATTTTATTTTGGAGAGAGAGCGAGTGAGCAGGCAAGAGGCTCAAGGGGGGGGGGGCAGAGAGAGAGAGAGAGAGAGAGAGAGAGAGAGAGAGAGAGAGAGAGACTCTCAAGCAGGCTCCATTCTCAGTGCGGAGTCCGACACGAGGCTGAATCCCATGACCCTGGGATCATGACCTGAGTGGAAATCAAGAGTCGGGCACTCAACTGACTGAGCCACTCGGGGACCCCAAAATGAGTAATTTGACTACTTAACCAAGTATCCTTTGTGTTCCCTTTTACCAAGAACTTCATTCCTTCGATTTTATTGAAAAGCATATCTAGAGCACTAATAGATTTAAAACAAACGTGATTGAGAAAAGATTCAGCTCATCTCTTAATACCATAAGGACGCTTGTGTATTCCCCAAAAAGATGTTCTTTAAACACTGCCCAGGGCCACCTAGATGGACAGTTCTAAAGCTAGAGTGACTTCAAGCCCTCCTCATTCTAGCTGCACGAAGCAATTTCATGTCCATAGAGAATGTATGTACAAAGTTGTGGGTGAAAAGAATGATTTCTCCCCGCCAAGAGTAACAGTGAGATCCTAAGATGAAGCCCAGAATAAGGAAGGTCATCCTGTTCCAGCTTGACAATGAAGAAACAGGAGAAAGACCTTCTTTGCCCCCAATTTCTTTGACTGGTAGACCTTTCAGCCACTGCTAGGTAGACAGGGAAACAAGAGTTCCCCACCCAGAAACCACAGCAACAGAAACAGTTGAGACTCGGAGTGAAAACCTCGAGGACAAATAGAACTAGATAGCTCGTGGAGGTGTAAATCTAAGGGTCCAGCTGTAGTGGTGCCTTAGAAAGTGAGTAGGTACTGGTAAGCACCGTTGTAGTGGCTTTTTGCCACCACACTAAGGCCTAAGTAGGAACTGGAAGCTGACACCGCCCACGAATCACTATTTATCTCATCTGGATTGGGTAACCGGGTGGCCGTTACTGAAGAGGTTTCTGTTGCTGGGCCTTCTCATGCATTGCTTCCTTTATGGATAGAGGACCCCTGGATCTGCTCGGGATCCACACAATTCCTGACCTAGGTTCTGAGACTCAGTACATTTCCTACTCCACGTCACTTAGCTGACTCATGGGAACAGAGGCTCCTTCAAGCCAAGCTGAGGAGACAGAGATCTGATTGTCTCTTCCTTTTCTCCTTGCTCTCACTCACCCTCTCCTACCAACTCCCAGCCTCATGGGCGTGCAACTGGGGTAGGCTTTTTGTTCTCTGTCTCACTTCCTGTATGTACTGGGATGTTAGTTAGTTACCTTAATTGAAGCCCTTTTTGTCCCCTCATCCCTGTAAGATTTTTTTTCCTCTTTTGGCCTGGCTTAATTTGTCTTGCCTTCCAGGAAAGCTCCTCATGACTGATTTTCTGCTCGAGTCAGCTTTTCTAAAGTCTCATAAAATCCCGAGACGATGAAGAGAGGTTATGCCCTAGGAATCTCCATCTTCTGTTGAAAGTTCTGGGATTGCTGGAGGGCCAAAGGCTGAACAGAACCCCCTTGAGACACAGACCCCTTGTCCCCAAGACCCAACTACTCGCCTTTTCTCTCACTTCCGCACCTGAAACAAGGAAATCAGAGGATATTACCCTACAATAAGACTTACCTACATGGAGGGCCACCTGGGTGGTTCATTTGGTTAAGCATCAGACTCTTGATTTTAGCTCAGGTCATGATCTCACGGTTTGTGGGTTCGAGTCCCGAGATGGGCTCTGTGCTGACAACGTTGAGCCTGCTTGCGATTCTCTCTCTCTCTCACCCTCTTTCTGCTTCTCCCCTGCTCATGTGCTCACATTCTGTCTCTCTCAAAAATAAATAAACTTAAAAAAAAATTTACCTACATGTAGATGGCTTACATTCTGTTACCCGTCTATATAGGGCATTAAATTTTATGTATCCAGAATAACTGTCCTGATTGCACTACATATTATTTAATTCATTTGATGACTCAGAAAGTACCTGAAGTTTATCATTCTAGAATGTTCCATATTGGAAGATGGAGGAGAGGAGATGAGGCTGCATCTCTCTGTATCGACCCTCAAATGTTTAGCCTGTTGACTTTCTCCTCCACAAACTGACAAAGAACACTACCTATTTTGAAGTGATTTTTGATTTGTTGGGTATTGGTGAGTAGAAAATAAATCTGAATTAAATGTCCTACAGCTGGAGCAGGTAGAAGGGGAACAAATGAAAACTTCCTGGTTTTATGGGCTGCTGAGAGGTGATAGCTCTGGAAATGCAGTCTGCTAAGTGATCCCAAGCTAATGCAAATTAACAGTTGTTTTCTTTCAGAACTGTATGACTGAATAAACATTTACCATTTGTTTCGTTTCTACTCATCTCTTAGAACAGTTGCTACAGGTCTTAATAGTAAGACTTGAAACATATAATGTATTAGCCTTGGCACATCAAAATATTGTTCATCTTCCAAACTTGAGATATTCCAGTTTGGCTTCTCACTGAGTTTATAATGTTCTGAGGGTATGTATCTAAAAATGCATCTTACTAATCTCCTGGAATTGATTAAAAAAAGAGTCCCTGTAACTTGTCACTCTTCCCAGCTTAAACATGGTCTGTCAGTTGTGAGATTGACGGGCATTGTGGTACATTTCAATCTTAGGAGGGGCCTGAATAAGAAATTTGAACCACCAAGTAGCATTTTGGAAGAGAGACCTATGATATTTGTGCAAAATAATAATGAGGTTAAAAATGGAATTTCAAGCTTAGCTGAGAGAGTGGTGCTTCCGGCTCTTTTTGTCCAAGCCTTTCTCATGATTCAGTGTGATCACCTTTTCTCAGAGCACCACTGTGGCGTGTAAAGAATTTCAGCAACTGAACAACAGTATCAAATAAATTCATTTTAGAAACTCTCCTTCAAAGTTTGTTCCAATCGTTAACATTCCTAGAGCCCCTGGCGTCTGCCAAGTGCTCAGCGCTCAGTTCACATGCAGCAAATTTAGCATGACAAAGTTGCTCCTGTTTTTTGCAAATGGGAGACCTGGAGCCCCAAATGGAGCCTCATGCAGTTAAAGTGCAGAATGGAGATGAGATCCGAGAGATACAGTAGAAGGGATTATCTGGGATCATGTAGATGGTTCGCAGTTGCCTTTGTATGGCCACTGGGTTAGATCATTCTTGGCAAGTCTGGTGAATTAGTATCCTATTCCTGAGTCCCATTTCAATACCTAGTTTGGAACTCTTCCACTCCTTGAAAACTTCCATTGAAATTTTTATCAATGGTATTTGCATAGACAAAATGGAATCAAACTATTGACATGTAGGTTGTCTTTGTTTTTAAAGCAAATTTATGTGAATGGTTTGTCAGTAGAGATAATTTAGCCAAAGGCACCTGTCTTGTCTAAGGACTCTGCCTGAAAAGACTTTTAGGGGGAGCTTGGTGAATTTTTTGTCCTTAAAATAAAGCTGTTTTGGAGGTATGAGAGAAGCTTAGTTTTTGAAATGGCACAATGAATAACAAAGGCCCCTTTTCACCCCCCCCCCTCAAAAAAGGACTAAAAAGGACATTTGTTCGACTCTAGAGGAAGAATTGTGCCGTTAACATAAAAGTCTAGATACAAGAAAGGGGAAAATTGGAGGAAGAGGAGTAGCAGGTAGTGCTGGGGGCTGCAGGGCCCTGGAAGCGACTCGTCTTACGAAGAGGATTACAATCACGCGCAGATTCAAAACGCAAGACAGCGTGTTTATGGTGACTGAAAGGGGCTGGAAGATAAAACGTAGCAGAACATCCGGTCGTTGAGTAGAGACAGGCAGGGGTATGCACGTGTGTCTCTCTCCGCCCCGCCTCGTCTCCTCTCCCTCAGTGGCCCTACGCGTATATCCTGGCAGACAAGCGGCCAATAAGCAGTCTTCGTATTCGGGTTCAGGTGATTTGTATTTCTGGCGTTTTAGAACAGACAGGGCTTATCACTGATTTGAAGATGGAAAGCACACTATGTCACCTCCCCCATCATTTGGTGGATGTGTGCTGAGGATGGCCAGAATTATATGTGTGTTAATGTGTCTTGAGCCCTGACCTAAACTGTAGATGAGAAGGCTCTTTAAATATTAAAATGCAGAACCAACAGAATTGCTTAATGCAGGAGGAAAGTGCACAGTATTCTAAAGGCAGGCCTCATCTTTTTATGGGGGCGGCTATTGCAAATGCATACATTTCGGTCCAAAAGTAACTTTTTTGGAAACTCTTCAATGGAAATACTAAATCGCCGGTCTCTCTTTTTAAGATAATTCGAGTTACAGAGTACCTAACTTTGGAGTTATCAGATGTGTTTATCCCTCCCACATGTCAAAGTTTAAGTGCTATGTTTTGTGTATATACTCATGTTATTTGAAAAAGCCCTAGAGAAAAGCAGCTATATAATTGTTTTTAAAGAACCCTAGAAGCACAGATAAAGGCTTTCAGAAAAGAGGGGGCAGTATTAATTATAACACCTGAAGTCATTTGCAAAATTTTGTCCTGATTATTGATGATTAATTGAGCATAAAGTTACAAGCCTTGAGAGAATTTTACAATTATTTTTCTTTGATTTTTCTACCCACAAAAAAAAAACACCCCATCATTTTCTATTTTAGCAGTTTCCACAACTTAAACATTAAATTCTTATTGTTTGATTTCTGTTATATTAGTAGTGTGTGTTTTGCAATTCTAATCTCCACGTTTTTCTTTCTTTATCACTGAAGTAGGCCTTTTGAAGCTGGGAAATTTTTCATAGCAATATTGACAGTGTTCACATTTGCATGATGACAGCCAAGGAATGGAGCAGTAATTTTTGAAATTGCAGAAGTATTTAGAACACTGATAAAAGCTGAAATATATTTTTGATGGATTGAAGTTAAGCATACATGATTTTTCCTGCTGTCAAAAGGCTCTGAATTTCGTGAATATTTGCCTGCTGCGAGAATGCAAGATTAACATCACAACCATCACCCGGGCACCCAAACCCTGCAATTTAATAGCTTTTTAGGTTCTTTCCTTTTTCTAAACAGCAATTAATCTCATTTTAGTACAATTTTCTCGTTTCTGAAGTCGCTCATTGAATCGCTGTTTTGTTCATATTTGGCTTCAGCTCCTCTGCATAGTCATTAAAGTCCCAATTAATGTCACCTTTAGCTGAAGAGTACTCATTTTTATTGAGAAAATGACAGTTGCTGCCATGAGTAGTGCAGTGTAATATACATTAATTGCCCTGTAACACTGGTAATTACGAGTTTTTCAAGCCTCTCAGTAAACTGTCATGCCTAGACAAGACTGTGCTAAAATAGATTACTCATTAGGGAGACCTGTCCTATTTTCTGGTGGGTTCTTAGTGTTGGTTTAAAAAAAAAAAAAAAATCTTGAGCTTGAACAAATAGTTGCCAAGAGCAATTTCCTACAACAATATCCTTGTGTTGGGTTTTTCAGCCATCACTTAAGATTGCGGTCAGCAAACAGACAGAGTGCAGTGGATGCTACAGACGTTGTGAGTCTTGAGCATTTATTTAGGGGGATCACAAGAGTGGACTTAACGGTGTTTCATTCAGGGTTGAATACGGCATGTAACTGAAGAGTCCTCCCAGAGGGTGTTGTGTTAAAGCAGGTTCGTTCCCCAGTGTTCGGAGAATCCGTGAGAGAGCCAGTGTCCGCCCTTGCTGAGTCTTACTCACCTCGGGACTGAGTCCAGCAAGGAGCAGCGTTGATGCCTTTATTAAACAAATCCATATGAATACTGGAGTAGATAAATACCTTTGACACTAGACATGGCAAGCTTTATACATACGGTTTTAAGGTGTAGTTTAAAAAAAGGGGGGAGGGGATCATTAGTTGGAGAGAACTGAGATAATCTTACATGGGAAACCGCTAGCCCACAATCTTTTTTAATATATAGTTGCTGACTGGTGTGCTTAGCAGACTTCTCTCTCTCTCTCTCTCTCTCTCTCTCTCTCTCTCTCTTTCAAATCGTGTTCCTAATTTCAGTGTGGATATAATTTTTCTAGTCCCCATTCCTATCCTATTTCATACGTTGCTCTATAGTCAACTTTAAAGCCCATTGTTGCCCAGAGCTGACAAAAAGGAAACCTTTGTTGTATCCTTGCCTAAAGCAGGTGTTGTAACAGTCTGCTCTCTCCCTCTCTCTCTCTCTCTCTCTAAATGAATTTTGTCACAGCCTTTCAAATTTTCTTGTGGTGATGAGCTAATGAAAGTAGATAGTACAATTTGTGCTGACCAGGTAGCAAGTGCCAGCTCACAGCTGAGGATAGTTTAAAAAAATAAATAAATAAAATATAGCATTATCTCACTGATTTACCCATTACACAGCATTAATAGTGAGAGACCTTGGCGTGTTTATCTGTTTGTATTGGTGTGCATTTATCGAATTGTTTATGACAAGACTAATTGGGGTAATTGTAGACACTGAAATTACCTGTCAGCTATATGTAACCACACTCCCTTTCTTTCTGACAAATGATGACAACTGAGGGACCCCGTAGCATTACTCATGATGGCTTTTCGAGTGGTAATAAGGACAATAGGGGCCCTGGCTAATTTGACATGGACAGCCTTCACAACAAGAAGCCAGCTAAATGACTTGTCAGGAGGGGAAAGAAGTCAGAAAAGTAATGGAGTCCCCCATGGCGCTCTGACAGGGAGATGAGGCAATTTCAACGGAAAGTGAAAAGGCTTCAGTTTGTCAAGTATTTAGAACAATCAGAGAACAGCTAGAGGCTGGAACCTGACAATAAATTTGTGACCCATGGTAGCGGTTTCGTATAGGTCAGCTACTTCATGATGGCTGTGCGGTGCTCAGGGGGTTCCGCTCACGCCACATACCCCACTTCTACCAGCCAGAGCCTTGTCACCTCAAGCGGGTGCCCTGTGCTACAGGACGGGAATACGGTTAAGGCGGTAGAGGCTCAGGGGCGGAAAGGTGATGCAAGTTGCAGTCGCTGGCGTGTTGAAGGATAAACGAACACAACTCTAGACGCATAATACGAGCACAACAGAGATAACACAAGATGGTGTTAAGTCTACCATGGGGAGCTGGAGTCGCTGGGTTGAGCCACAGCAAACTCCTTTCTCGCTTGCTAGTAGTCGCCGAATACTATGCTGCTGTTCGTAGGTTGAAATACCGCCCGCAGAGCCTGTTCCTCTGCTTGTATGGGGCGGTTTAATACCGGTCTCATAACAAGCGAGAAAACTAGAAGTAGCTTCTGACCCTAACGTGTAGCAGGTGGCTGAGGGGTTAACCTGTGTGGTACTTACTGTTTCAGCGGTTATGCTGTCTTGGGTTTCTGGTTACGTTTTATTAGGGATAATCTCTTTGTTGTCGTAAAGCAAGTTCTGGAACTGGGGGAGGCACTTTGCCTCTCTGTACCTCAGTCTCCTCACTTAGAAGATGAGGAAAGAGGAGTTGGTCACATTTATGTAAAGCAGGATTGCACTATCTGTGTGCATATACAGTTTAGGGTATTTTTATACAATTTCACATGCGTTAGGCACCTGCAGCAGATTTTCTTCCCCATCAGATCCTTGGGAAGCCAACAACACCCTTTACGTGAGGAATAGATCACCTCTGTGTCTAAGACGATTTTTCTTGTGAAGATTTCAAAGCATTTCAGGTATGGAATCTTTTTAATGTTGTCTAAAGGAGAAGGTGTTCATTTAATGTATTTTACTGTATTATTTGTAAGTTTTGACCTTCGTGTGGGGAAGAAAAAATCCTTTCTATATATTGTGTATCTTAATATATCCCTTCAATTTCTCAGTATAATTTAAAACACACAATTTCACAACTATTGTTAAACCCAAGTAAATAGGTTGCTCTGTGCCCTAACCAACGATTCAGAAGGATTAGAAACTCATCAAGAGACAATACCCATAAAATGGTTTTTTGTTTTTCCATTTATTTGGAGGTGAAAATGGATGGGAAGGAGGATTCTCCTTACCGTGCGTATATCCACTTCATTCCAGTGGCTTCTGAGTTGCTGGCGGGTTCTTAGTGTTTCTTCAGGGCTTTGGGAAGAGAGTAGGAAGTATTCCACCATACCAAGTCCCAGAGAGGAGTGCAGGGACCTTAACAAGGGGGTCCAGACATCAGGAGCAAAAGTTAGCTCTTGTAGAATTGGCCGCAGAAGGAGGGACAAGAGAAGTGCTTTCTTCCCTCTATGCCTCCGCTCCCAAGTACGCAGTGAGAACTCCGTGTCTGTGCTCCCAAGTACGCAGTTAGAATTTAGCTTAGAATGTCCCAGGCTATGGTCTACAAACATGTCCTTTTCTTCTTAAATTTCAGTCTGTAGACAGGAGTTCTCCTTATTGAACTTCAAGCCCATATTTGGGTTGAGTCTCTTTCCAGTTAGCCCCACTTTGGAGATGTTGTTTATGTTGCTTATGGACATCTGGTCGGCTAAATATTTTCTCCCCCATCCTCTGAAATAAATTGTAGTTCTGTTTTTGTAATACACGTTCCATTCGAAAAGTCTGAAAATCCCAGGATCACATAAAGAACAGAAAATCATCATAATCCCAGTGCATACACATTATCACTATTAGCATTTTAGCAAAAATGGGATTATACTGAATACGCTGTTGTGTGTTCATGTGTTCTTCACCACCGAGGATACTGAGATGGTTTTTCAGGTCTCTAAATATAGTTCCACATTACCCATTGTGAGGAGTTCCTAATGCTAGCATTCTATGGATTTATCAGAATTTATTTAGCCTCCCATCTGTAAGAGGTATTTAAGAGGTCACCATAGACAAAGCTGTGATGAACATCCTCATGATGAAATGAGTTAAGATACAGAGAGCACAGTAAGCCTCAGTCAACATTTTTATTTTCCTCTGTCTTGTGCGATTTGCCTGTTATGAACGGGGAAGGCTATGGAACACGCATTTTTGGTACCATAATGTGATGTTTTGTGATCATTTTTCCTTTTAATATTCAGTTACCAGAGCCCTTTTCATGACACGAAAAATTCATCTATCCAGTTGTCTGGTAACAAACAAACAAAGGTAGCTTGTGCATATACATTTCTTTTCTACCATCTAATCTTCAGAGCTTCTGATTCACCTACACAGTTATTTCACACAAGAGCAAAGAAAGGTGATGTGTTGTGCTGTAAAGATTATGCATTTGTCGGGGCACCTGGGTGGCTCATTCGGTTAAGGATCCAACTCTTTATTTTGGCTTAAGCCATGATCTCATGATCTATCAGACTCCACTCTGGACGTGGGACCAGCTTAAGATTGTCTCTCTCCCTCTCTCTCTGCCGCCCTCTCCCCTCCCAAAAAAGAAAAGATTATGCATTTATATGTTCAGAGATTCTTTACATGTTCATTTATTTCCCACCTCTGTCACCACCTGAGACTTCCATTGGAATCCCAAACAAGCTCGTCTTATTGTGAATGAAATTGTAAGCACCCAATAAATATTCGCTGTCACTGTTATCATTATTATTAATACTTCATTAAGTCCCTTTCCACATCTGTGAATATTTCTTTAGGATTATATCTCAGTAATAGCGCTCCCAAGTTCAAGGGACTGTGGAGTCTTAAAGCTGTTGATAAGTAGGACTACTCTGCCTGTCACAGAAAGTTGGTAGAATTTCTTCTCCACAGGGACTATATAGGTATGCCTGCTCCTCCACACCCTGACCAAGTTAGATGCCATCCCTTTCTATATAGCTTTTACACTCTCATTTTTAGTTCCTTTCCTTCCCCTCGTGTCTGTTCAGTGAGCTTGCATTTCACTCTGTGACTCCTCGCCATCCGTCATTTTATAAGGTCTGCCTTCACCAGAGCTAAGGCACTTATAATTAGAAAGTTGTGTGATATAGTACCTGCGGTCTCCGTTTATAATTCCAGATCTTTCTGACCCTCAAGCTCTGGAATAGGTCACCCTCCTCTCCTCTCAGGACACTAGATATTTTAGATTCTTCCAAGTGGTCTCCTGGCCGCTTCCCTGTCATTATAGATTGTTTCAGTCACACATATAATTGCTTCATTGCTAGTAACTGGCTTAATGTTGTCACAGACCTCATTGGCTCTTCTTACCTCAGATTTACATATAGCATCCCAGGGCTTTCTTTAGGGCATTTATCATTTTTCCTGCAAATGATCTGGTGACAGTGTACAGCTATTCAAGTTTTCATCAGCCAGCAGATGATATGGTCTTTCTTCTTTGCTGCCACAAGCCAGAAAAGAGACAAATTCGAAAGAAATGCTTTCATTACTGCACTTCAAGGAGGCTCTGTCTGGGAGTCAGGGAGGGAAGTTTCCCGAAGTGGCCCCGCACACACTGGAAGATGCTCTTGTGGGCAGCCCCATCCCTTCATGATGCCTGGAATGAAGGCTCTTCATCATCATTGTCGCCAGCCCCGCTTTCATGCAGCCAGCTACACATCTTCTAAAGCCTGTTACCTTTCCTGTGTACCTCTCACTCGAGAGGAAAAAGTCTGAGGCAATTTATATGTTATTAATGGCTACGGCTACATGGTAGATATGTAAGATTTTGTTACAGTTTCTTGAAGAGGCCCATATTTTCATTTGGAGAAGGAGGGAAAAAAATAAAATACAGATTGCCACCAATTGCACATGAGTGGCACTAATAAATTTTATGGATCAGATAGCAGTTGTAAACGTGGAACTCTTTGTACATTGAAATAGTGTTATAAACCGTGTTAGGCCCACAGGCCGGCTCCAAAAGTCTTGTCGCGGCCGTAAAGTGGCGCTCTTAGTATCCTATGGCATTCTATTCAAGAGGTCCAACCTGATTTTCCCATCTCCTATCTAGAGAGTGGATCAAAAATGCTCAGACTCTCTAAAAGGAAAGAGTTGGAAGTTCAGGGTCCACCAGGCAAGCTACACTTGGCAGGAGGGCTGCCTTGATGGTACGCATCCCTAAACCAGTAATATCTTCTCGCTGCTTTTCTTTTCTTTTCCTCTATTTCTAAACTCATGTTCTTTAAACTCCCAACTTGTTTTTTCGTTTACATGGAGGCGCTTTCTTAGTAAGAGATTCCCTTCTTTCTCCCTGTGGTTGTGAGCCTCTCAAACACTGGCCACTTGGTAAGAAGATCTTCTTGGGTCACCAGTGTCCCTTAAGGTAGTTAAGGCCTATAAGATTATTGATAATCTGGCTGATTTAATCCAGCAGTTTTCACTAAGTGATTTGTAGGTGACTCCTGTTTATGCAGCCCTGTCTCATAATTTCTGCCCTCACTTGGTAAGAGTCAAGGTTCTATTCACTTGGCTTCATATAAAGAGAGGGCCCCCTAGCACAGCCCACAAGAGGGTTCCTGCTTGCACCTGATAGAGTTTAGAGCCTCCCCTGTCAAGCAACATAGGATCCAGTTTCTTTGGGGGGCCCTAAAAATGTTCAGAGCACCAAATGCTCAGTTCTCTGTTCTCGGCTGCAGTCAACTTTCATGGAGTGGTAAGAAACCACACCCCCATCTCCCATTTGGCCAAGGAGCCACCCCCTTTTTCCCCATTGGGCTTAGTGAGCTTGGGAGGTGACATCAAGGCTTGCCAGAGTTCCCTCCTACCTTGTATGTCCTTGTTCTCTGTGTGAAGACCAACTCAGTTTCAGGCAAAGAATGGGCTTCTGGCTCCAACCAAGATTAGGCTCTGTCTTAATAAGATTCTCCTTATAGCAGCTGTGATGTCTGGGTGTAAACAGTAATCAGAGGAAGGTGGGCACTATATATGCATGTGCGATGTTCAGGAGGCGTTCTGTGCAGGTCTGGTGATTTTCAGTGTCCGTTCTCTGTGTGTGCACCAAAACAACCCACAAGTTCAAGAAATCATTCCAATGAATCAACCTGGCTACTCAGACTTCCAAAAAAAAAACAAACAAAAAAAAAAAACGTTGGTGATGGAGAAGGGAATAAACATGCAGAGTGAAGAGTGTCCATTCAGGGGTGGGAGGGAGGGGAGGGTGGGTGATGGGTATTGAAGAGGGCATCTTTTGGGATTCGCACTGGGCGTTGTATGGAAACCAATTTGACAGTAAATTTCATATATTAAAAAAAAAAAAGAGCGTCCATTCTAAAAGTTGGTGTATCTGACATGGGTAGTTAGCAAAGCCAGCAAGCCAGGCCAAAAGTCTACCGTGGACTAAGCCAAATCCACATGTTTACTTTCTTTCTGTCGTTATGTGTCATTAGGAAACCTTCTCTGTGTAAATGCATAAAGCTATAGCACCTGTATTTTCTGCACCATGATGTGACTTTCAGTGAGAATTCTGTTTTTTTCCTTTTAATATTCAATTAAAAGAGCTGTTTTCATAGTGCCAAAAGATGCATTTATCCAGTTGTCTAGTAACATATAAACAAGCGTAAACAAAGGTAGCTGGTACATTTGTTTTCTACCATCTAGTCTTTAGAGCTTCTGACTCAGTTCTTGACGGTATTTAATAGGCCAGAAAAGGTAATGATACATTTATTCTGTTACAGAGAACCTTTGTGTTTATTCATTGCCCACCCCTGCCCTCACCCCAAGCTTCCAAGTTTATCCAGAGGAGCCTTTCCTTCTGTGAAATGTCCATCCTTATTCAGTGTAGCCCAACACTCCAGACAGAAACTGCTAGCTAGCTGTCCCCTGATAACTGTACTCCCTTCCTTACTTTAGTAAGTACCTGGTTTGGGCTGGGTATCTAGTCATCCAAAAATAAAACCCCAGGTCCCTTTGCAGCAAGATGTGCCCGTGTGGGTAATTTCTGGGCAATGGAACATCAGTGGAAGTGTCCTGTGCAGCTTTTGAGAAATGCCCTGAAAGAAAGGAGGTGTATTTTTTCCTGCCACTTCTTCCTTCCTGCTGGCTGGAATGTGGCCCGGTGGCGGGTGCTCTGGTAGCCATCTTGGGCCTTCAGAGGAAAGGTTGTGCTGAAGATGGAAGAACAAAAACGGTCGTGGGCGCTCAGGTCCCTGCTGACTATACTGTCATCATGCCAGCCTCGTTCTGCCTCCCTTTGAGCTCAGTTCATGTAAGAGAGAAATGTACTGTCTGTGTAAGCCACTGCTGTTGCGATTTTTCTTTCACTGGCAGCAAGAGAACTTAATTCTAACCAATATGGTAGGTGAGATATTACGGAGGAAGTTAGATCTATACCAAGAGAGTTTATGGTGAAAAATAGTATCAAAGCCAAAATTTGAACCCAGGACTTTTAACTTTGCTGGCAGTGTTTTCCATGTCTTCAGAGGCTGAGGTTTTTATTTTATTTTTTTATTGTTAGAGGGAATTTTACATTCTGCATTTTTCCCTGAAATAAGAAATTTAAAAACAGGCATTTTAGTGGTGTTACTGAGATATAATTGATACACCAAAAAATGCACATATTTAATGTATGCAAATCGATCATTTTGGTCATATGCAAATCCCTTTTGAAACCATTACTACACATCCATCACCTCCAAAAGTTTCCTTGTACCCCTTAGGTTTTTTGTTTTGTGGTTAGAACACTAGACATGAGATCTGCTCTCAACAAATTTTTCAGTGCACAATGCGTAGTATTTTTGACAATAAGCCCTGTGTTGTATAGATCTCCAAAACTTACTCATCTTTCGTAACTGAAACTTTATGCCCATTGAACACTTCCCTGTTTCTCCCTCCCCACAGTCCTTGGCAACCACCATTCTCCTCTTTGCTTCTATGTATTCGATTATTTTAGATACTTCCCATAAGAGGAACCATGCACATTTGTCCCTGTGGGACTGATTTATTTCACTTAGAGTAACATTCTGAAGGTTCACCCATGTTGTAGCATAGAACAGGATTTCCTTTTTTCTTTAAGGCTGAATAATACTCATTTCTTTATATGTATATCCAGTATTTTCTTTATCCATTCATCTGTTGATGGATATTTAGGTTAGTTCCATCACTTGCCTTTTGTGAATAATGCTGCAGTGAATATGGGAGGTACAAATTGCTCTTTAAGATACTGATTTCAATTCTTTTGGATAAATACCCAGAAGCAGGATTGCTGGATCATATGGTAGTTCTATTTATAATTTTTCTTAGGAACATCCATACTGTTTTCCATAGCAGCTGTACCATTTTACATTCCCACTCACAGCGTACCAGGGTTCAAATTTCTCCACATCCTTGCCAATGCCTTTTTTTTTTTTTTCCTAATAGCCATCCGGACAGGTATGAAGTGATATCCCATTGTGGTTTTGATTTGCATTTCCCTGATGATTAGTGATGGTGAGCACTTTTTTAATATACTGGCTGGCCATTTGTAGCTCTTTGGAGAAATGTCTATTCAAATCCTCATCTCATAATCCCATTATTTGGCTTTTTGCTAATGAATTGTAGGAGTTCGTTATAGAATTTGGATATTAGCACCTTATTGGAATATGGTTTGCAAACATTTTCTCTCATTCTGTAAGTTGCCTTTTCATTCCACTGATGGTTTCTTTTACTGGGCAGAAGCATTTCAGTTCAATGCAGTCCCACTTGTGTGTTTTTGCTTTGGTGTCATAGCCAAGAAATCATCACCCAGGCCAATGTCAAGAAGCTTTTCCCCCTATGTTTTCTTGTAGGCGTTTTACAGTTTCAGGTCTTACATGTTAAGCCTACAATCCATTTTGAGTTGATTTTCGTATATGGTGTAAGATAAGTGTCTTATTTCTTTCTTTTGCATATGGGTAGTCAGTTTTCCCAACACCAGAAAATGGATCTATATTTTTAATTCTCAAAGCTCACTCTGCATCTTGGAAAAGGTCCCCTCCAAATGTGTTACAACTCAGCAATTTGTTTGGAATAAAATTGTCATAGTCTGTTCTGTGTTCCCCCTGTCGTGTATGTAGTATCGGGTTTTGTGAGTCAGACCTGAGCATAAGGAGGCTCAGGAATTCTGGCCTGTGGGTAAAGGATTGGGTCCCAGCATCGCCAGAACTCACAGCCCATCCCCTTTTATGGAAGTAGCCTTACAAAGTCACCCAGTAATTTCAAATCTGTTGAAGTCTCGTTGTGAAAGAACTATTTTAAGAGAGTTGCCCGCCGTTAAATGTTTATTAAGTGTTTATAAATGTATTAGTCACTGTGCAAACAGAGAAGCAGGTGGTCTTTATGCTCCCACCTGTTCAGATCACTAAAGCAAAGCCACCTGGAAAGTTTCACACAGTAATTGACCTTCACCCTTCAGAACTTCACTTTCATTAAATTCAGCAATGAGGACTTTGACATCTCCTGAAATATCATTTCCATGTGCCCTTTGTTATTAGGTATGAGCCTTCTGGGAGTCATGCAGGGTGAAATGGAGACTCCAGCGTATGGCTCCAGAGGTAACGCAGACAGGGAGGGAAGCACCACGGGTGACCGGGTGACCGCTCAGAGGAGGCTGGTCAGATAGGTGCTTCTCGTTTGCCTTGCACCCGGGAGTGACTTCATTTTAAGTAATCCTTCCTGGGAATCTGGAAGGCCTGAGAAATTGTAATCACCAACCAAGTTTCTTTGTAGCAAACCACCTAGAGAAGAGACAGGTGTTTTTAGCACCTTATTTAGCTTGTGTCCACAGCCAGCACTAGCCTCTGCACCTGCTCCTGTGACCTGCCTTTGTTGCCTTCCACCCCCATGAGCCCACATCCAGGGGCTTATAGATTTCACAGATGGCCAGAGGAAGGTAGAGAGAGTGTTGGCTTGTGTGGTTGTTAGTAGTTTCATGGTGAAGGAGAGAATTCTTCAGTCCTGTTACTCTACCTAGTCACTACCTGATCTGTGAATGGCTGTGTGGTATGCTGGAGGAAAGCACTGGACCCTGCATTTGGTTGCTGTCTTAACCAGACCTCTTTTCTGGGCCTCACTGTCTTCATTTGGTAAATAAGGGAATTAGACAATAAGCCAATCCCCACAATGCACAGACCTTTCCAAACTCTCTGGGGGGAAAAATTGAGGTAGACTGTAGCTGCTAGGGTTCCTGCTCCCAAATGAAGCCGTCCCCCTCCGGTCTCTTGCCTCTGACCGGCCCTTCTGGGAACGAACAAAGGAGAAGTTTTATTTGGAAAGGCCAGTCAGAAGTGCACGAAGCTGCTTCTTCCCCAGTTTCCCCTGCTTGTGTGGCAAATGGGTTTGCCATAAGTGGCTACAAGAATATGTACGTCAGCAACTTCGGTCAGTGGTTAGAGTGATGGGTGATTCAGAGACACCATCCTGTTCATTCCCGGGATGGAAATGGTCAAGCCCCGAGGAAAAGAGATCAAGCAGCACTCAGACTATTGGCTAGGGTAGGGGTCAAATGGCAAAGAGGTGGGGCACCTGGGTGGCTCAGGTGTTCAGCATCTGACTCTTGGTTGGTTTCGTTTCACGTCATGATCTCACAGTTCGTGAGTGGGAGCCCCGTATCAGGCTCTGTGCTGACAGTTTGGGATTCTCTCTCTCTCTTATAAATATTAAAAAAAAAAAAAAAAAAAAAAAAAAAAACAAAAGCAAAGAGGAGATGAGAAAAGAGTAAAGGTGTCTGTGGCAACCAAAGGGAGGAGACCCCGAGTCTAGAATAAAGGGGTTTCCCAAATCCTGCTAGACACCTCTAACTACCCACGTAGCTGTTTTAGCCCTAATTATCTTCCATGTCTGTGGCAAAGTGAATTAGAACTGGTTTGACACCTGTGATGAAGAAAGTTTACAAAGGTTGGAGGAGAGATGGAGATTACATCCCACTGTATAGTTAAAAATCATTCCTGAGCCCTTCCGGATAAACCTTAATAAACGCCACACTGCCCTAAAAATTGTAGCTGATGTGAGTGTGTGCTCAGCAGGTGATGTGTATGAATGCATTATCTTATGAAGCGTAACATATATATCAGGATCCTTCAGAGGAACAAAACCAATAGGATCTCTCTATACATACGTGATGGGTTGGGCGGGGCATCAAGCCATCTATTTAAGAACCAGCCTCTCACCCGAAATGCTTTGCTGCTTTGCTGCTCTCCAAGAACACGAGAACGCTGGGGGGAGGTTTTCTTCTCTGTGACGTCTGGGAAATGCTGGGGTAAATAAGTTACAGGCAACTGATACAGCGGGGTGCTCAGCAGCAGTTTTTAAAGCTTTTTGTCCTACCGGGTCCTTGTATGATGAACATACAGGGTGAAATCAGCTTTGTTAGGAGAGACCACGTTTTCTTTTCTCTCCCTTATTTCTTTCTCCTTCAAGCCGTGTGTCTCTCCCCCACTCGGATTACTTTAGTTTCCTTTTCTGTTTTTCTCATCTTTCCCTCCTTTTATCCTTTCTAAAAATTATTTTTTCTGAAAAATGAGAAAGGGAGAAAAATGGGATTTGATCAGGGGAACTTAACCTGCTTCTCGTATCTGTAGTAGCAATTGTGGCTTGGTAAGGAAGGAAAGGGAGGGAAGAAAGAAAAATGGGATGAGAAGGAGGGAGAGCGAGAGGAGGGGGAGGGAGGGTGGGGAGAAGGTGGAAATGGTCTTTACTCCCTGCAAAAGGCAACCTTTTTCTGATGATTCTTATCTTTGTTCAAGTCACTAAAGCAGTGGTTCTCCAACTGCTTCATATTAGAATCTCCTGGTAGCTATAAAAATGCTGCTGCCTATGGGCGCTTGGGTGGCTCAGTTAGTTATGCATCTGACTCTTGATTTTGGCTCCAGTCATGATCTCCTGGTTGGTGAGATCCAGCCCAGACTCTGGCTCAATGCTGACAGCACAGAGCCTTGCTTAGGATTCATTCTCTCTCTCTATCTCTCTCAAAAACTTAAAATGCTGCTTCTTCAATTATAAATCGGCATCTCTGGGGTGGACCCCCCCCTCCCATGCTAGTGCCAATTAAAACTCCCCAGTGATACCAATGAGCAGTTTCATCCAAGAACTGGAACTATAAAGTCCTGGTTGAGCTCAACTCCTCGCTGCTAATCAGAAATCACAAGAGGAGTCACCTCTGGGGGAGGACATGGGGTGAAAGGGACAGAGAAGGGAACCTGGGGTATTTGATACCTTGTTCTGGGTTGTGGTTACTTGAGATCTTTGCATTCTGTGGTCCTTACTGTATGTATATAATTTTTAAAGTTGACTTACTTTGAAAGGGAGAGACTGAGTAGGGGATGGGCAGAGAGAGGGCGAGAGAGAGAATCCCAAACAGGCCCTGCACTGTCAGCACAGAGCCTGATGGGAGGTTCAAACTCACAAACCAGGAGATCCTGACCTGAGCCAAAATCAAGAGTCAGACGCTTACCTGACTGAGCCATCCAGGTGGCCCTTATTGTATGTTGATAACCCCAATTGAAAAAGTAAAACTCTGACGCCCATACACCCACACTGATACTCTGTTCTCCCATCAGACATTCTGCTTTGCGTCATCTGGAGTATGGCCTGGGCAAGGATTTGTAAAGCTCCCCAGCCAATTCTGATGCCCCATGGCAGAGGAGCCAATGCTGTAGGGAGAGGCCACCCAGCTGCTTTCTCTCAACAGACTGAAAGTACTCGATTTCCAGAACAGAACTGGAGACATCCGTTGCCTCTTCTTTTCCTAAATTCTATATTAACAGTTACCCTCTTGGTTACACGTATTTTTAAGACCACTATATACAGTTTCTTACCTGCAATCCCAGGATCCCAAAGGTTTTCAAGACTGATTTTTTTTTTTTTTTTTTTTTTTTTTTTTTTTTTTTTTTTAAGGCAGCACCACATTTGGCAGTCAGACTTGATCAGAACTCATAAAGGCTATTTATTTAGGAACATCCTCTCCTTTCGAAAAGCCCTGTTTCTCTTCAGAAATACTAATATGTTAGTCGACAGAGGACTGCTGTGTTCCCCACTACGGGTATAACTTATAGGATAATATATAAACTTTTAATTCTGTTCAGTTTAATTCTCAAAGCCATCTGGGTCAAGGGTTTCAGGTCAAGGATTGTGTACCTTGGCCTTGTTACGTTATTCTAGTTTTGCCTCTCTGAAGATCTATCCTCCTCTAGGGCAGTAGCCTCACTCCACAGATAGTCCGTTTTCCAATTGTCTCTTAGTTTGAGTTATGCTGACAGGTGATGACACTTATCTGAGCAAGAACCAACTCAATCTTGCCCACCATTGCATCGGTGGCCGGCACTGAGCGGGACACAGTGAGGCCCTGAGAAGTGTATGTTGAAGGAATACTGGAACTGATTTCTATAGTTTCACTGAGTGGCCTTTCCAATCTTCTCTCTAAATTCTGGTAGCATCATGTTTTGATGACCTCATTTGATTGTATCTCCAAATTCCAAAGGGATTGCGTTCCAAGAGGAAGTCAGTTATTTGAAGATAGTGCTTTGGGTTTTATTTTGTTTTTTACTCTTTTTCCCCCAAGTTTTCTAATTAAATGCCAGCTAGTTGGGGGTGCCTGGGTGGCTCAGTCAGTTAAGTGTCTGACTTCGGCTCAGGTCATGATTTCATGTCTTGTGGGTTTGAACCCCACACTAGGCTCTGTGCTGACAGCTCAGAGCCTAGAACCTGCTTCGGATTCCATGTCTCCCTCTTTCACTGACCCTCAATCACATTCTCCCTCTCTCTTTCTCAATATTAAATTCCAGCTTAACCTACAGTACAATATTAATTTCAGGAGTAGAATGTAGTGATTATCAGTTACAGAGCACCTGATGCTCATCACAATTACTCTCCTTAATCCCCATCACATGTTTAACCCTTCCCCCCCACCCACCTCTCCTCTGATAATCATCAGGTTGTTCTCCATAAAGAGGTTTCCTCATTTGCCTCTCCCCCCCCCGCCTTCGTTTTGTTAAAGATACTGTTTTTAAACAGTGGATTGATTCCTAAGATAGGTAAGAGAAGTCTACATAATCCAAAAGTGCTGCTGCAAACAACCCAACCATATTAGCAGTATAGTCTCACTGGTAGTAATGCGTGCTCTCCTCTCTTCTCCTGCATTGTAATCCTAGACCTATTTATTTCATCTGCTAATGTTCAGGCAGGCTTAGAATCAAGAAGTGCATCATTCTTCATGCTGTTCTCTGGGTTCAGGTGGAAAAATAAGTTCCCAGATGTGGTCATGATGTTCTGTAAGTGTCCTGTTAACTTCTCTGACCCTTTAATCCAATAGGGATCTAGTGAAGTAGGGCCAAGCAAATACTGAGAACTGAGCTTTCTCCCCACCCTCATCAGGAACACTTGGCTTCAAGAGTTTTTCAGGATGGAGGGCTCTTAGTCCCGCAGTACATGGGACAGTCTGTCAACCCCTTATTCTCTAGACCTGCAGGGTTCAAAAGAACATTCTGCAATGATGGGAAATGGTTTCTATCTGTACTTTCCAGTAAGACAACCACATAAGGCTATTGAGTTTGGATGTGGCCAGCAAAACTAAGAAGTGAATTTTTAATTTTCATAGTAATTTTAATTTTGACTTTAATAGTACATTTAATTAGTGGCTATCATATTGGATAGCACAGCACTAGATCTGGGGTTAGCCACACTTGTGATTCTGACCTAACAGATGGGGCATTAGGGTTATCAAGAGATCACTAGACTCCGCCTTAGCCTATTATGGGATGAAGCAATTCTAGGTGTAAAGATAAAGAACAAAAGCCAGAGTATGGAAGTATTAGAAAAACTGGCACAGAAAACCGCATCTGATTCTGTTAGGCTGGATGAGACAGTGGTAGAAGGGAATTTTCGGGGAAGCAAGATCCTATAAACTTCATAAGCCATGACAAGAAGTTTGGACTTCTCCCCTCTGACATGGACCTCTTTGGAGGGTAGATAAATGGTCTAGTAACAAAATCCACTCAGCACTGAAGCCTTTCAGCCTGTCTGGCCAGGGAGAAACACCTTCAGAAGCTGAAGGTACTCCTGCTATCCCAGCTGCTGCTCTGAGGTGGTGTAACAACTCTGCCAAGTGGTGGTTATTGTGCCACTTGGCACGGTTTCCAGGCCTTGGCACCTGCAAGAGCCACTTCCTAAACCCCAGAAACATGGTTTGGCATGGCATATCCTGAGGTTGAACTGGGAAAAGATGGCTTCTTGTGGTCTTTGTAGATGGCTACTAACAGTACTGGGAGCCAGAGAGGAACCCACTTGAGGACCCGGATACAGGGGGTTCCTTACCACAGCCCCAGGCACCTGCGAGCCACTAACTGATAAGAGTGGGAGTGGGGGGGGGGGGGTGGTGGGCAGGGACTTCACAATCAAACCTCCTAAGACAGCTAAAGATACGGGATTTAAATTTAAGTGAAAGGTCCCCAGACTCCCTCAAATACTTTTTCCAAGCATCAACTGGAAATCCTTACAAACAAAATAAAACCTGTACCTTCCCTTGTTTTTTGATTTTTTTTTTTTTTTCCAATTGCAAAGTTTAGCTATTTGGAGGGCAAGTCTTTGCACCATGGTTTTTCCTGTACCAAAATCTTAAAAGTAACTCAAAACATTGGTTTGCATGGACCTCAGGCATTGCAAAACTGAACCAAGAACTTCTCACTTAGCAAAAACTAAAATTTGAAGAGTAGAAGGACTCTGTGACCATCTTAGCCAAGGTCACAATCTAGATTTTTTTCCTGACTGATGGAAAAAAAAAATAATAATAATGTACTAGTAGGAGTGTCTCCTCTCTCGCTAGCTCCTCGCTCGCTCCTCTCTCTCACCTGAATCGGGCACCTGCTTTTGAGTGTAATTTTGTTGATAAGATTGAATCGAACAAGAACTGTGATGTGTAGCCTTCCTCGGGTGCATGGTAACTCGGGCCTTCTCCTAGTACTGATTCCCAAAGAAACAAAGTGTGAACCAAAAAGAAAATAAATCTGCCCATTATTAAATTTGTGCTCTTGACGCCTGCAGTTGTAACTACTGTAACAACCAGGGTTAAACTGTTAGTTCGACAACTTGTAAAGCTCTTTATCATAGAAAGCAAGAAAAATCAATGCCGAATTACCCCAGGAATATTATTGATGACCTAAATGTCATTTTCTGTTTTTATTACTTTTCATTGTATTTAGCTTGTAATTCAAACCTCTTTCTAATTAATTTGGTTTGGCTCAGTTGGAAATAGAAAAAGCTAACTATCTAATAGGTGACACATGTCACAGAGAAACCTTACAACATCCCCATTTCCCCAAGATCAATCAACCATGAAACAACTTGCCAAACTTGTGTTTTTCTAGCAAATTCTTAAGAAATACAATAAAATTAAATTTGTCTAGTCGAAAGAAAAGGGGGAGAAACATGAATGAGCAGGAGTGACCCCGAAAGCCCAGTTTTATCTAGCCATAATCTCTCTCCTAGTTGTTAAAATATCCCGAAGCACTCGATCATGTTGCCTTTTAATTTTGGAGCCATGTGTTCTGTTAGCAGCGTGCACATGTTCCTGATTTGAACTTCTGGTTCCCGGGCTGTTAACCAGAACCCTCGGCTGGCCCGGACAAGGTCTCAGATAGGTCAAAGGCCTAGAGCCTACATCTTGGTTAGATCTTACCCACATGGAAACCAGAAGCCTGGGTCAGGGCAGCAGTGCCCACGACGGCCCCTGATTAAATTAGGCCTGCATTTATCAACTACACAGAGAGTACACTTAACCTTTCAACTCGAGAGTTTTGATGTATCTTTATTTTCAAACCAGAAGGGGGGTGTTTTTTCTGCCACGGTCTTAGTCCAATAGCGACGAAATGTAACAGGCACTGTTTCCAAGTTTCACCTGCCACCAGGTTGAAACCACAGCAACGTGTAAGCTGCACCATGGGAAGCATCATATCTGTTTTCCAGATTTTAAGTATGGTATTTTGACATTTATGGAAAACTACAATTTTACATCCCTTTGATTTTTTTTTTTTATGGGAGTTTAATATTTTCCTTTGGTTTCCTCCTCGAGTTCTTGATTCTCTCATTTCATTCAGTTGATAAGAGCTATTTTGTCAATTAATAAATGGAGCCATATTATGAAAATTCATGTGTGGAAAGAGCAATAAACTGCTTTTAGAAATTTGATTTCTTTTAACTCCCCTAAGTATTTGGTTTCAATAGGACTTTGAAGAATTTCATTTCTTCAAAATGCACTGTTTAATTCTCCATGAAATTCCCATCAAACTCCTAACGAGACAGACTAAACACTACAGCCTTAAAATAGGTGGGGTTTTCTTGTTGTTCAATTCTGTCCGTTCACGTTCTCCTGAGGAGCTTTTGATGCCTCTGACTGCTGAGCAGTCTGACTTGAGACACTCTGGGTCTGCCAGGGACATCCATCATGCCCAGGTCTCTGATTCCTGGCACAGTGGTGGTGGTGAATGGACCAGGGCATGAGGAGTAATGGTCTGGATGCACTAGAAGGGACTCCAAGTCCTTCATTGACTTATTCACTAGGTCCTCGCTGAACGTCTACGTTGCTCTAGGCACAGGGGCTTGAGTGAAGTGGGGGGTGAAAAGTCCCTGCCCTTCTGGAACTCTGTAAATTCTTCATCAGTGTCCTTGTCCAATGCCAGTACATGGGTATATAGAAATAAATGCTGTAGTCTTGAAGATACGATTATTCTTAACGTTAAAAGGATTGTTGTTCCTGTCATAACATTGTTTCTGCAGTATGCTTGTTCACTTACCTAAACTCATTTCATGTGACATTTATAAATCCCAGCCCAGAACGCACTTTCAAAGTGGGGAAAGGCAGCAAAGAGCCTTCAGGAGGAATATTCTTGGCTCAAATAAAAGATAAAATGAGTTCGTTTTAATTAAAAGTGGTTGCCAATCGCCCCAATGTAGTGAGCTCTTCTTTGCCTTATGTGAAATCTAAATCTTAAAGCCGTTTTGAACCTTTCCTAAGACATGAGGTTATTTTGCCAATTCCCTTTCGTTTGGAAATACGTCTTAAATTTCCGATTAACATTTATCAACATAGAATTTCAAAACTGCTTCACGAATTGCTTTTTATCTTTGTATCTCCATTTTGATGCCAAGCTTCTGACTTTGACTTTATATATCAAAGGTTACTCTGAATTTGATATTTACCAAAAGAGGGGAAAAAAAATCCAGGGATCACCATTATCTTCATTGTTATCGATAGGCACATTTTTTATGGGGTTTAATGTACTGAGTATTTGATAGGTCAGTCAGTAATGTGTACTGAACCCTAAGTGTGAACAGAATATAAATATTTTCATAATTGTGGCCAGAATTAGTGACAGGAGAAAAAAAAAAAGATGTGCTTAGGTTATTTATTTATTTTTTTTTTTCCTCACTTGAGAGGGAGAGAGAGTACCTGTGGTGGGGAGGGGCAGAGAGAGAGGGGGAGAGAGAGAATTCCAAGCAGGCTTCATAGCTATCCTCACAAAGCCTGATACAAGGCTCAATCCCACGAACTGTCAGATCATGGCCTGAGCCAAAATCAAGAGTCCAACATCTAACCGACTAAGCCACCCAGGCACCCCTGTGCTTAAATTGTTTCTAGATAATTTCTAAATTTTTAAATAACTCAGTTACTAAATAAGTCCCTACACCTTCACAACCAGCCAAACTCCTTTCTCACGTTGGCTCACTTTTTGTTGGACAACCCTTCTTGAGCTACTTTGTTGATCTTTAGATCTCTCTGAAAACAGTAGTTCTTTCCCTCTTTCCAGCCTGGATTCTTCAGGGACCTAATATTAAATACTTCATATTGAAGGGTTGCTAACTATCTACCAAGACCAGCCACTGCCAACCATGCAGACCTCTAATCAACATTCAGAAGACATTCATTGTGCTCTGTTCTAGACCTTAGGTCTAAGTCTTAAGATTTTTTTTCTTAAGGTGATTGGAAAGAGTATGGCTTGATGAACCAATTAAGTATACTGGGGAGGTCACTGAAGTCCCTGGCTTGATTTTGAGAATGTTGCAGCCCCTTGTAGAGAGAATACGGTGTTGAGCTTGACCAGAAACCTAATCCTGAAAACCAGGTGCCCAGTGATCACAGGCCTGGCTAGGACTGACAGTAAGACCTCTGCCACTCTTAGGACTTCTTCTGGGTTGTTGGCTTCTTCAGTCCGCTTTCCCTAGCCTGGTGCCCAGTGTTGTTAAGATGTTCTGAAGCACCTGACTCCCACAGATGTCTCAGACTGGGGGGGGGCATAGAAACGAAAGAGGCCTGGGACCAGCCTGGGAAGCAGCTCGAAGAAGTGGAGGGAAGTAGAGGCCCTTGTCACTAAGAATGTTTCGTGAAGTCTGATCCTCCTTTTTGTGGTTGTCTGCCTGTTCATCCCCAGCTGCCCACTTTTCCTTCTGTTTTGCCTTTAAGATATTTTACAAAGCCTCCTTTCCACATTCATGTCCTCTGCGATCATTCTATTCCTCTCTTGCATTCATCCGAGGGAAATAGTATCTATGAGACTTGATTGTGAAATGTTTGAGAATTAATCAATAACACCTTGAGGTTTTTCAGCTTAATTTGTATATATTTATCTTGGAATATAGTACGCATCTTTTTAGCAGGCAATTTTGTAGTTGTTTGGATGTTGGCAGGTTTTAGGGGTGGGAGGGAAAGAAGTTATATTTTTAGCTATAGTGATTCACTCCGTAAGTGGTGTACATTGTAGTCTGTCCTCCAGTTGATTTATTGCATATGGAATCCGCTCAAAGTACACTCCACAATTTCAGTGGTTTACAAAACCAATAAAGATATAAAATGCCGAAATAAATATTTAAGATTCCTTTTCTGCATTGCACTAAAGATATGATGAAAATAAATTTTAAAAGAAAGCATTTGCACTTGAGGAATTCAGGTAAAGTCATGAAGCTATAATTAAAAACAGAGTTGTAGGGGCCAAGTAAAATTTGGAGGAGATAATTAAATTTTACTATTCGTCTTATTTTTATCTTCTATTCAATTTAAACAAAGCCAATCTTGATGGACTATAAAATACACCATATGTTGTCATTTTAAAATAAGGTTCCGTATTTAAATTTGGCATGTTGGCTGTGTGGCTCTATGCCACCACTCCCTGCTTCAGAATCCTTCTCGACACAGGGCTACCGATTCGTGAGAGTCCCGAACACTGAACTTGCATGCTATCTGATTGTTAGATGGATCCCTTCACTCCTCCTTCACAGAGCTGCACTAGCTGGGACCATTATCTTACTCTCTTACAAACAAGCCAGACTCTTCATTAAAGGCCATCTCACAACCCACTCCATGTTTCAGTCCGCGTTGTTTTTTCAATGTGAAAATCTCCCTCCAGGAAGCCTTTCCTAGAGACTGTGGCCCAAAGCAGAAACCCCGTGGTTCTCAAGCCCGGCTGCACATCAGAATTAACAGAGAGGCTTGTTTAAAATACAGATCCCAAAACTTCCTCCAAACCTAAGTTAGACTGTCTGGATCTAAGACCTAGAAATACACATTTTTCTCTGCTTCCCCCCCCCCCCCCCACCTTCCCCCAGTCACTTGTGATACAACTAACAGTCTGGTATTCTCCATTGATGATTTGGGTACCACTGCTAGAGTGGAAAGAATATTGGATGCAAGTTCAAATCTCAACTGCTCACTAACTGCCCAGCTTACTCGACCCCTGGGCCTCAGGCCCAGAAGACTGAAAAATTTTAGGCTCTTTCCCAAAGAGTTTGGGAGGGGAAGGATGCTATAGAAGAAACCACCCAACTAAGTTAGTGTATCGGATAGTGAGATTCTGCTCTGAAGGTGGGCCAGTGAAGCAGACTGCTTCCCTGAGTGGCATATGGTAGCCAGTCTCATTTATGTTTTGGTCATACTGTACTGAGTATCAGCAGCATTCCTCACTCCCTTCTCTTGAAGCGTAAACAAGTTTTGTCTTGGATCCAGAACTCTCACAGTCACTTGTGCTTAGAATGGTTCCAAATGGAGAGCGAGTCTCAATTTCCTATACCTTACAGCACCCCATTGCCTACTGAGTTAAGACGTGAGAGGGCTGTGTGCCAACTTGAGACCCGAGATATCTGTGTCCTTTAAAGATTTCCCTCTGATTCAGAAGAGATTCATAGAGTCTTAGAACTGGAAGGGACTTCAGAAACCATCTCACGTAGCCCCCTTAAGTCTCAGTGAGTTCATGCCAACAAATGGTTGGATGAGAAAATCCCATTAGCTCACTCAGAAGAGTCAGAAAACCTCATCAAAACGAGACCTGTGTAAACCAAAACGATAAGGCATGTTGAATTGTTTTAAACTGTTGGTTCAGCCAATGGCTGCAATCACTTATGGTATAATTGTATTAATTATTATGGTTAGGATCCTATCAAACAGGATTAAACAGGTGGATTCCTTTACAAGCTCCCATATTTAGACACATACTTCCACCCCAACTTTCTCCATCTTGAAAAGGAATCCTCCCCACCCCTACTTAGTTTGATTCTCAGCAGTGAACAACCATGATGACTTAAATTAAGGAGTTTTAATTAACTCCATTTGCTAAAGCAAAAAGCAAAATGTATGTTACTTATTAAGCACTTGGTATGATGTGGCTTCTGGACTAGTGATTTTATATACATAAATTTTATGTATAATCTATTAGTCTCTATAATCCTCTTTAGGGTAAATGCTACTCCCATTTTACCAAAAAGAGAACAGAGACATGCTCAAGCTCAGAATTAGTGTCTCACCTAGGATTCCAATGTAGGTCCATTAACAGCAGTTAAGGGCATTAGACTATGATTTAGGCTGAGCTTCCTAAAATCATGAGTTAAATATCAATTAAAACTATGAACTTTGCACTTCTGAAACTGTATGTGAAATTGTACATAAAATTCAGAGTCCATGAAACCCATGCTACCCAATGAATATAAATCTCTAGGTTTTGCTTGACAGAAAAGAAGGAATAGTCTAGTAAATGGCACAAGAATTCCATCAGGTTTAAGTATATGTTACAACTAGGAGTTCAAGTTCTTTTTGAGAAGGCAGACACCTCATTTTTTTTTTTTAGACTCCTTTTTGGTTTTTGTTCGTAAATTGTACTCTAGCATTCATTTTGGCTTATAGAAATAAAAACAGTAATAGAAATTAAAAATACTAGGACCAAGAGGGACTTGATAGATCATCTAGTACAACCTTCTTGTTGACAGAGGAAAGGACCCAAAAAGTCTCTGAGCCTTACCCAGTATCTCACAGCCAACTAGAGTCAGGTCAGACCTGGAGTCCAGAACTTCAGATTCTTATTTGAGCACTTGTTCTAATATGCTGAATAAACCGTTAGTTCATGGCACATGCATCTAAAGAAACAGGTACGCCCAGTGCATATTTGGAGTCCATTGCTTTTCAAACTACTGAAACGTGTCCCTGCTTGATTGAAAACGAGATGGTAACGAGATACAGCACAGATACTCATTTCAGCCCTATAAAGATACTGAGAGCAGCTGGAATACACGACCAGGAGTTGTGATACCACAACGAGATTGGGAACACTGACCCGTTAGAACTATAGTCTGAATTATCAGAAACTTCAGTGATTCCTTTGTGTCTTTATCCATGTATATTTATTGGACACCAAACTGTGTGTTGGGCCCTGTGCTTGGCTCTCTGAACACAAGGACCCCTAAGATCCAGTCCCTGTCTCCACAGGGATCTCAGGCACCAGAGGACTTGGTAGACAGAGGCTGGGACCCTGCCACATTTTACACAGTGAGGGAGGTGGCACATTCAACACTATCCCGCGTTCCTAAGGGCACCTGGGTGACATTGCTCCTTAGAAGAATGGCTTCTTGTTTCCTCAAAAGGCTTTCTCCTTAGAGGAAAATATTTTTCAGTTTGCATTAGCAGAGTGTTGGTCAGTATACACGGTTTTCCTTCAACAGGGATTCCTCTCCCAGAAGTAGTCATGGGTCACCACCAGACTAATTAAGAAATAGGAGCTTGTTTTCTTTTACAAGGCCAATAACTACCAACCGTGGCTTTTGGGGGATGTCTGCAGTTATTTTAACGGACACTGAAAAATTCCCAAAATGAAAGTAATTCTAATCACTCAGTTTATAGACCAAATGCATGTAATGATGAACACCACCATAAAAAAAAGCTAGTGGTCTGACAAAAACCACACGGAGGAGATTTGACTGCACACGAAAGTGAGTGGGTGGGTGGAGCTGTTGCATTAGTCAGCAAAAAAGTGATGAAGTAGCAGCTGTTTACATTTTATGAGAGGATGGCCAGAAACGGTATTTTAATACTGCTAATTCACGTCTAGCCGGTCCTCACTCTCTACGTTAATACTTGAGCATTTTCATTCTTGAGAATGATTCTGTACTAAGCTGTGAAATGGTAATGACGTCTCGAGATTGTGAATTTTTATCATATTTTAAGTTACAAACAACTCTTAAGCCTGAAGGAGAGCCCGAGCAAAGCACACTTGTGCATGTGTTGATCTGAACTAATATATACAGGAGTGTTTCATCAGGGATTTCTCAATGCATTATAATGCAAATTGCATTTTTAAACCAGCCAAACTATTGATGGCTTTATTGAATGGAATAATTTATTACAGAAGTATTTTAGTCAGATGACATTTCATCATCAAATAACAGTAAACACAATAGCCATTTCCCATAAGACTGTTCTCTTGAGCCAAGAGCTTAAAAAAGAACATAAAACTTGCCTTGTTCCAAAGATGGCATTGTACTAAACAGTTGTTTATTACACCAGAGAAGAAAAGAGTTCTGCCAGCCAGACATGGTGGACCGGAAAAACATGCCATTGTGTCAGATCGTCCCAAGAAATCTCCATTTTTCCCTCCTTTCCTAATAATGTTTGACAAGTGGAGATGAATTTTTAAAATCCAAGTCTCTTTTATGCCATTCATTGGGATAATACTATAAAATCTCTCCTCGGGTACTCCCGAGTATTACAACATCAATGACCTGTCAGCAGCTGCATACAGTTTTTCTTTTTTAAGACTGTGTAAAGCTATGGTTAGATTCTAATTTTCTAAAATAGGTTTAAGTATGGGGAGAGCCAAAATTAGGTGCACTTTTCTTGCTAGAAATCAGACCACAAATTGTACATTGTACTTAGAAAGATGATTAAGGCGGTCCAGCCGCACACCAGCAGTTCAGCTGATTTAATTGGAGCATGCAGATTTGTGTAAAAACATATGTTGGGATTGGGGAAGCCTTTTTTTATACTGTTGAAAAGTTTTTTTGTTTTTTTTTTTTTTTTTGCAAGTTCCTGTGTATAATTTGTACATTGTCTAATTCTCTCCTAGAAGTCTAAGATTAAACTCTTACATGCCAAGAATCCAGTAGTTACACATTTTTGTCAAAATGGGAATGCCTTATTCCTACCTTTGTCCCAGTTAGTTGGTGGCAATTCTTTTCACTTAGCCTCAAAATGTTCATTATTTTTCAATTGTTGCATGATTTTAAAGTGTTGCCTTGTTTCTTTAACGTTTATTTATTTTTGAGACAGAGAGAGACAGAGCATGAACGGGGGAGGGTCAGAGAGAGAGGGAGACACAGAATCGGAAGCAGGCTCCAGGCTCTGAGCCATCAGCCCAGAGCCCGACGCGGGGCTCAAACTCACGGACCGTGAGATCGTGACCTGAGCTGAAGTCGGACGCTCAACCGACTGAGCCACCCAGGCGCCCCAGTGTTGCCTTGTTTCGACAAGGCATAGACTTCGGAGGCAGAGCTGGAGCCTCCGAGCCTTGATTCACGTGAACATATAGTGAACATTTGGGAAATAGAAGTTGGAATTCGCTGGAAAATGTGGATCAAAAATAGCTCTCACATAAAGATGGGAGATAAAGTATGCAAAACGCCTGGCAGAGTGCCTGGCACTTAGCTGGAAGTGGGGGATTGGGGGGTCTTGCTATAGGGCTGAGGGTGGAGGTGCTGGCTGAGGCGGCCAGTGGAGGGGGGATTGGTAGTTACCACATGTGGCGGTGGTGAGCTTGGACATCTAGGCAGTTAAGTCCGTTTCGGGGACGGGGGCATCAGAGTCTAGCAAGCAGTCCTCGCTTAAAGCGTTTGTGAAGAGCTTCACGTTAAAATTTCTTGCCATATTCGTAGAATGCAATTTGGGCTGTATATACGGGTAAAAATAGATCCAATATCACTGGTCTTTCTGCCCTTGTTTGCTTAAGAATGTCTGCTCAAAATTTCCCAGTTGCTCTGATATTTGCTTTGCAGCAGTGAAGAAGAATCTCTGATTCTGTGGCTGAAATCTCCAATGTTTCTGAAAAACTGGTTGTTGGAATTTTGTCGGATTTTGACTTTAAATAATGCTGGGAAGTTGAGTTCTCCAGTCCCCGCCCCTTTTCTTTTAACTCTAAGTTAAATCCTTCCATTCCTTCTCAATCTTTTCTTGTGCTTGATACTCCCTTCCCCTCAATTTTTTTCCTTCAGTCCTGTAAACTTGTTGCCCGACAATTCTACTTTTGTAGAAATAGTCTGGCAGTCCTGTAGCCTTCATTTCCGTAACCGTTCCCCTGCTGATTCTCTCATACTGCAAGTGTGAATTTTTCCAGCCACCAAGTACTGTTAACCCATCTTACGGCTAAGAAGTACTACTCAAGTTATCTTTCTGAATGATCTGTAAAGTTGGTTCCAAATGTTAGAGTGCTGCCCTATAAGGCTTAGTTGGCTTTTGTAGTTTCGCCAAAAGGGACCCCTCTGATTTTTGTTTTTTACAGTTTATCTTGAGAGAGAGAGTGTGAGCGGGGCAGGGGCAGAGAGAGAGAGAGAGAGAGAGAGAGAGAGAGAGAGAATCCGAAGCACAGAGCCCCTGATGCGTGCCTAGAACTCACAAAACAGATTCTGACCTGAGCCGAAATCAGGAGTCACATGCTTAATCAACTGAGCCACCCAGGCACCCCCTCTTTTGTGTATTTCTAAGAATGGTGTGAGTGATTTACCATTTACATCGAGGAAGTTCCAGGCTGTTGAACCAGCCAAGGGAAAATATCCATACGTCAATCACAGAAGAGCTAAGGCTGTTCTCATATACTTGGCTTCCCATCACAGTAAATTATGAATGGAGTAATTTGCCAAAGGAGACACTGAGTAGTGCTGACCACTAATTTTAGAAATCCTTCTGATGTTCTTCTAGACCCTGCTGTTAAACTAAATAGCGTTGAGCAGGCCACACACTTGGACCCACTAGGCTTGGGTTGTTCATCTAAAAGTAAGATGATCACTGACAACCGCCACCCCCCCCCCCCCCAGTCGCCTCTGGGAGTGTGTGGCTTTGTAATCCAGCAAGCTGGGGTAGGCACGTATTGCAAGAAGAACTTTGCTCAGGACATCCATAGGGCAAATGGACACAAGGCCTGTTCAGGTACAAGTGACACTGCAAACTCACAAGAATACGTCAGTTTAAAGAAGGGCCACTGACCACAACCTGAGCTGGTGATGGGCCCTGGGACTGTTCTAAACTTGGCACCTTGAAAACGGTCTCCTCAGTGACTGGCTCATGGAGAAAGTGTTCCCATTACCTTGGCAGGTAACTGGAAGCTGAGCGTCTCTCAGGAGCTCAAACGTTTTTCCCAAAAAGGATTGGTGATTACATCCTGATTCTTAAACACAAGATTTATTGTAGTGGAAAAATTGTTTGTCCAAAGCTTAATGTAACCTTTTATTGGTTATGATCTGTTTGGCACCCTTCATACCATCTAAACAGCTAAACCTATGCTACTCAGTGGTTTCACAGACATCTGTGAAAGGCTTTTCAGAATATTAGCTAATGTTAATAATTCTACCTAAAACCACGTTAAATTGTGATCCACAAGCAACCCTAAACATGGAGACCTCTCTAACCCATGTCAATATAATACACTGATCCTTAATCCTGACTTTCCATAGGTTTCAGTTAAATGCTGATCGTGTTGGTAAAGTAAGAGAAAATTGGAGTGCAACAAATATTGCTAAGCATGTACCTCCTTGATATACAGTATTTCACTTTTAATGACAGTTTAAGGCAACAAAGCTGAAGGCACATATTTTTAAAGTAACGTCGTACCTAGATTTTCAATCCTGTGAATTCACCGTACTGTTGCCATAGTCGAGTCATGGGTACAAATTGGGTTATGTTCTTCTCCTAACTCTGCTTATAAGAACACTACTTAGCTTTTTTTTAAATTAAAAAAAAAAAAAAATTCTGAAACGATGCTAGATCTTTAGATTTCAAAGTTGAAGTCATTTGTCCACTGTGTATAATGTACTCCCTCTCAGTAAACCCATCACGTTGTAACACCTTCTGGTTTTTACTTTTACTGCTATCATAGGCTTCTTATCCAGTGTCCTTCTGACGGGGCCCATGGACACAACTCCCAGAAGGTCACTTGTTTCATGCTATCGGGGATCACACTAGACCCCAGTATATAGTCCACCAGTATATCCAATCCCTACCTCCAACCTGCTCTCATTCTCCTTCTGCTCTCTCCTATGCCACCGGATGTCTTCAAAGAGTCGTCTGCACATGGCTCTCCACTCCCCACATGTCTGTACCTCTAGACCTGAACTGCTACCTGCGGTGCCACCTGTCACAGCCGGCACAGATGGATGCCTTGGTCCTTCTCTTGTCTGAACGCTTGGCTGTCTTTGACGCTGTTAATCCCACCCCTTGACTCTGAGATTCCACTCGTGCCCACCTCTCTTCCTTACCCTGTTGATGCCTCTCAGGCTGCGCAATCTTTACTGGTTCCCCTTCCTCTGCCAGCCCCTGATACTCTCTGCCCCACATTCCCATCCTTAGACCCCATCTCTCTTCATTTCTCTAAGCAAATCTTGACAACAGGGCTGTCTTCGATGTAGCTTCCAAATGTGTATCATCAGTTCAGGTCTTTTTCTTGAGTTCCAGACTCCTTCTTTTTATTGCCCACTGTACTGATTTTCAGACTTCGTCTTCGAGGAAGCCCCTAAGTGCCAGACGCGCTATTCTTCACCCTTGTCCTTATCTTTTCATCCTTTTCCATCTTACATCCTCCTTACTCTTCAAATCCAAATAGAGCTGTCCCCTCTTCAGTGAGATCTCCCCCACTGTCAACCCTCTGTTCTCTTCCCCCATCAATACCACTGAACTGTGGTAGCTTTTCAAAAGTTACAGTGCCATAATGAGTAGCTGTCACTTCATACTCTGAATCCACATTTTCATTAGTGAGGATACTGTACTATTGGGATTGATGCAGAGATTATAAGAACCACTTGTTTGTCATCCTAAGGCAGGTATTTTTACCTATTAACCTGCCTACTCTTGGACCTCTTCAAAATCCGTCATCACTTGGGACACCTGGATGGCTCAGTCAGTTAAGTGGCTAACTTTGGCACAGGGCATGATCTCACGGTTCGTGAGTTTGAGCCCCAGGTCGAGCTCTCAGCTGTCAGTGCAGAGCCTGCTTCAGATCCTCTGTCTTTCTGTCCCTTCCCCACTTTCACACCGTCTCTCTCAAAAATAAATGAACATCTAAAAAAGATCTGTCATCACTTGCATGTAATTTAAAAAGTTAGTCTCATATTGGGATATCCCATCTCCTATATCCAGAAGGGTTTCAGATCATAGTGAATATACATTAACTCCCATAATCTATCGGGTTAATATTAAATAAGTTACTATATTCTTAGAGAACTGTCATAATATACATATTATACCTTTTATTCTGAAACAATTAGATTTTAATTGTACTGTAGATACATCTGTCACTTCAGGACTGATTTCTGTTGGTTTGAAAAATGTTACAGGTCCTTTTAATCTCCTTTCCAATGTGTTGCTGTAGGGATCAGAAAAGGCCAACTTCAGGTAACATCTATAACCTATTTGGTATCTCCGCATAAACTAGGAGCATGATTATATTCATATTTCATGATGGGAATTATACAACTTGCAGTTATTAAATTGAACTAAGGCCAATATGCTTTTACCTACCTGAAAAGGAAAAACGTTGCCCTGCATTTAAAGAGAAACATAATGATAATTACATTAAAAAAAAAAGTTCAATAGTCTGAACTCAGACATGATTTTTTAAATTTTTTTTAAACTCTAATTAGCACAACTTGACAGATAAAAATTAATGTTACTTTTGGATGTTGTAGGTTGCCTGACAAAAATCCCATTTTATAGAATTTAAAGGTTTGTAGATAGAAAGTGAGAAATAGCTTGTCAGAGGTGATGGCATCAAAATGTAAAATATCTCCATTAGTTTCAAAACAAAATTATTACTTAAATGTATTTTAATAATGCTTAGCAATTAAATCTGTGGCATTGAAACACTGATTAATAATACTGAATCTCTTACTCTCGTGTAACAGAAAAGATGCACAATATGGGGACTCATTTCTAACTCAACTGGAAAAGTGAGAAATGCAATAGGGCCTGTGGGGTAAAACAGTGCAACAGAACCTTCTAGGGTTCCTCTGTCATCTGTCTTCTAGGGTTCCGCTGGGTAAGAAGTCAGCAGACCTCAGTTCTAACTTCAGCATCTTGCCTGAAGTCTTGGGTTAATTCACTTAGCTTTCGTAAATACCTCATCCTTGTAAATAACAGATGAGTATCTTTTTTACCAAGTATAAAATGTGTGTGAATGTATGCCGCTGTTTTCTCATGTTGGGGAGAAAAAAACAGCAAAGTACGTTTATAACTTAGTTATTTGTCTCTTTAATCCAGAGCTTTCTTCCTTTCAGCCTTACCCAGTTAGCAAAATAAAACTCTGTGCCTTTTCCCTTGTTTCCCAAAATGTAAGGAAAGAAGAGGCTGCAACAGTCCAAAATCTACTCCACTGTCTGTCCCTAGGGCCTCAATTCCCTGGATAATTATTGTCATTTCACTCCAGATAATTTGTGTACACTTGCCTGAAGAAACTGACCCCCCCCCCCAACCCCAAAGGGTTCCGAAATTGCAAGCCATTTTCTTGAGCTAATTATGTTCAATCCGTTAGAAGAGATATAGAAACATTTTAAATAAATAAAATCTTACCAGATTATACTAAGCACTTCAATAAAAAAAAAAATGGGCATCGAGGAAATATGTACCCTAAATCTTGGACCATTTTGTTTTTCATGCTATGTATTTTTTTAAAGTTTGTAAATAATCTGAGCAAAATGAAGGTACAAAATAACTTTTGCTGATAGACTATTACATTTTTTTATTTGCCGAATGCATGACATTATTCCTGACAAATACAGCTTCAATAACAGAACTCTGTTTTCATTTAATTGAGAGATGGTTAACATAAAGTCTGAATATCAGTCTAAAAGGCTTCATCTTAACATTATGCCCCACACGTGATACCTTCTTCCTCCTGAAAGTTATCATACCCATCTTCTGAAATGTCTAATCTCATGCTGAAGAGCTTACGAGAGCATCTGACCATTTGAAAGCATTTAAGTTTAAGTCTTCAAAATATGACATGGGGACTCTTAGTCCTACTAAGGAGAGATCCGGTCTAGATTATCCAGTGCATAATCTTGGGCGAGATGAAAGAATTCTTTCAAATGTGACTGTAGTCTGTTTCTGTGAAACCTTGGCTTGGTCCATAAATAAGCCTAAAGGGCGTTATAAATGTGTCAGGAGCTCAGGGTGATTGATCTGTGTTGGATATATCATGAAAACAGACAGAAGGCACAAGGGTTGCTTCCCTGTGGAAATCGCGGTGGTAAATTGCCATATGTGTCCCCGTTAGGAGCCTAGCTGATCAGATTGTGGATGTAACAACTTTACAGACTGGACTTTGGGTCTCTTGAGATCTTCAGTGTCTTTCTGTGAAGTCTAAATAAAATAGCACCTTGATCTTCAGCCTCAAGCAGACTTTGGCAAGGAATCACGACTCTTGCCAGCAATCTTTCCCAGTCCTAAATTCCAAATACATCTTTCTCAGGGTTGCTGTCCTTCAGAAATCTGGCTAGAAGTGGATTTGTGTTAACTGAAAGGTAAGGAAGCCATGCCAGTGTTGTAATATTACATACACACCACAAAGGTTGAGATGATAAATTTAAACTTGAAAAGTCCCAGGCACATTTTCTTGCAGAACTATTCCAGCAAACTCCTGAGAGGAAAAAATGTAAAGTGTGAAAAGCAGTGACTTTAACTTCCCTTTGACTATGCCAGTTGAAAACAATGGCTCTAGTGCTTGGGGAAGTAGGAAGGCTCTTGAAATAAACAAAGGCAAATGATTAAGTAAAGCAAGTAATAGCACTGTTTTTTAAACCACTCGGCCCATCCTGGATATGCCATTAGGTTCAAGATCTAGACCAGACCTAAGCAAAACAGTGGTGCAAAGATACTCTGCATAACTTTTCTACCTGTCATTCACTTACTCAACCAACATTTATTCAGTGTCTGTGTGCCTGCCATATATTGTTAAATGAGAGGTAATGTTACAGTAGACAAGATACTGCTTTCATGGAACATTCTGTCTGTGGAAGAGAGAAACCTTAAATACAAATAGGTAAATTGTAACATCTTTTAAATTTAGTGTTTGGCAATGAGAGACCAGTTCACTTTGCCATTTTGCTTCTGAATCCCATAGAATCTCCAGTGCCTGGGGCGCCTGGGTGGCTGGTCGGTTAAGTGTCCGACTTCGGCTCAGGTCATGATCTCACCGTCTGTAGGTTCGAGCCCCACATCGGGCTCTGTGCTGACAGCTCAGAGCCTGGAGCCTGCTTCCGATTCTGTGTCTCCCTCTCTCTCTGGCCCTCCCCTACTCATGTTCTGTCTCTGTCGCAAAAATAAATAAAAACATTAAAAAAAAATTTAAAAAAAAAAAAAAATCTCCAGTGCCATAAATCCAGGTAAATTGCATAAATCCAAATATGTTCTATAGCATGTTTATAGCATGTATCTGTAGTCGTAAATACCTCATTAAAAAACAGGAATTTTGGTTATTTAGTATCCAGTGTTGAATGAAAGTTTGGGTCCCACCCATTGCCAGCACTACTTGGTCATATTTTTCTTTGACCAAATGTTTCTTTTAATAGTGCTATGGATCTATTTTTACAGTGGCCCTCATTTATAATGGAAAGGGATGGGGTTTTCTGTCTTTGGCCTTAAATTTTACCAGGACTTGAGCTAGAACAACAATTGCACAAAAAGTACGGCCTTTTGCAAGCTTGAGGCACTCACAGGTTACTTCAAATACTGTCTTGCATCGGCCTTAGTACGGCCTGTGAGTTCAAGCCCTAAAAATAAACACCTATTAATCAGCTAATGGCCACATGAGTGGACCAGCTCTCTGACTACAGCAGGGACCTCAGTCTAACCTCATTCAATAGCTTGTCTTATGTCACCCAGGATGAGGCAGTTTGCAGCCAGGAATGCCTCTAAAAGAAGACAGTCAAAAGCTTAGCTAAATGTTTAAAATAACCTCCGTAACTCCTCTCCACACTGACAGATTGCTTTCAACTCGATGGAATCAAACCACAGCCCCAGCCCCAGCCCCAGCCCCAGTGGCCTTTGTGGGGCCAACCTTGAGGCCCGGAGTTTGTAAAGTAAAACTACACGTTCCGTTGAGGCTCTCCCTTGTCTTGCTTTCTATCGGAAAGCAACCGGAAGGGAACTCACTCCTGGAAGTCCTTATCTTCATAAAATTTAGCTAATGCCTCCTGTTAACTAAAATAAGGTTGGTGTGTAAGTCACTAAGGAAACTGTGAGCCAGTCCCCTCATCCCGGCTGACTTCTCAAAGAATACAAATTGGAGGAACCCCATGGAGTAGAGCTGTGACTGTTTACATACACATACTCTGTCCCAAAGACTCCGGAAAGTTGAGCTCTCAGTATGGTTTTAAGGGGTTTTTTGTTCTTTTTTTTTTCTTTTTTGAATGGCAGTCTTTTTTTTTTTTTTTTTTTTTTTTTTTCTATATGGAGTAGAAATGTGGGTGGAGGGGGAAAGATTTGTTTTAATGTATACTTTTCTTTTATGTGTTTACCCCCAAATAAGTGAGCTGTAGTAGATACGTTGGCCCCACAAAAGTAAATATTTAGCTCAGAAATTCCACACAGAAACATAGCCCAGGGTATTTGGGTTTCAAGAAATAGGATCACTCTGGGGCAGAGGGCTGGTGTGCAGGCAACATGGGATTGGTAGGAATGGGCTCGTGTGTCATCCCCTCGGCCCTCAAAACACCTTGGTCAGCTAGACAGTGGCCCTTGGCAGCACCCCGGCCACCTGCCTTTTCCAGCTCTGTCTTCTGCCATGCCCACAGTCTTTGCTTTTTCTGACCTCTGTGCTGCTCCAAAAACCTCCATGCTTTGTCTCAGCGCTCTGTCTGCCCGTGCCTGTCTGTCCACTGGAGGAATCTGCTCTTATTCAGTGAGCCTCGATTTCAAGACCTACTCTGTAGGTCGCCTCATCTCTGCCCTGGACCTTCCCTGACTTTCTCTGGGCTACCACAGGACACTCTGCACCATTCTCTGAGAACATTGGTCTCCTCCTCATACTACCTTTTAACCCCCTTGTCTCCCTGACTACTGAGAGCCCCCCTGGAAGACTGCGACTGTGTTCGTGTCCTCTCTGCATCCCTGGAACAGGGCATCCTTTTCAGGAAGGCAGAAGGTGATAGCCTCTGTGTTCTGCAGTGAGGACAGAAAGGAGGCTAAGGGTGCATGGGGACAGGAACACCGGACAGGGAGGTGGGAGAGGGTGTCTTCAGAGACACCGTGAGTTGCTCATGTGTGGTCTTAAACAAGTCACTTGACGTCTGAGAGCCTCTGTTTCCTCAACTGTCTAATCAAAATACCGCATTTTTGAGGATCACATATGTCCAATAATTTTTAAGTGTTCTGCCCACCATCAGCTGAAGATAGAACCAGAGTTCACTAACTCGTGTCCTGTCCTCTGAATCTAGCCCTGCAATTATCCACACTCACATGATCTTTCACCTGTTACTTAGGAAGAAAAAAAAATTCTGTCCTTAGTCCTATTTCTTTCCTACAATTGTCTGATAAAGCAGCTTCATCAACCACAAGAAGACAAAGGGACTGGCCACCCTTAGAAACTGGTACTTGCCCTCAGTTTCCTGAGGATCCATTGTGTGGTCCCCATCTGCTTGAAGGGCCAGCCTTGAAACCCCAGAAGGGTATGTGTGTGTGTGTGTGTGTGTTTTAATTAGGGCAACTGCAAACAGCAACCATCATTTGTTTTCTAAGTCAGGAGTTTATCGTCTCTCCAGAGCCTTGCAATACTAGTTAATAAAGCTCAAGTTTGTTCCTTCCTGTTCTATCTTTTCGTAAATAATAACACCACTTGTTACAAAGATGAACTATTAAGTCTGAAACTCTGCACAGTGCTCTTGTTCTCATAGGAAAAAGTTGAGGACCAAGTCCAAAGAAGCCTCAAGACCCTGCCCTGAAATTGGTGTGTGTACAGCCCCTGTTTGTCATGTAACCTGAGGCCTAACTGTGGAAATAGGCACAACAGTGTCATGTCATGTCATGGAGAACAGGAGCCCATATTTAAAGAAAGCTTGAGTCGCTGACATCACCTCGATTTTCTGTCGAGTGTCTTTTGAAGTAGTCTCTCCTGGTCACGTGATGCTGATCAGCCTTTCTTTTTAAGGGCAGGAATGACTGTGAAGTGACCTTTCCTGCTTTCTGACTCAGAGAAGCATCGAGCCTAGTTAAAAATGTAAGAGCTGTCTGACTCTCGTTTACTCATGCTTCATTTTAAGCTTTCTCCCTGGGTCACGTGGAGTAGAGTACTTCCTAGAGCTGCCTTGATGAGTACCTGAATGATCCAGTTTTCTTTTTGTTACTGGGTTTATTTTCAGACCTCTAGATATAAATTTATCCATTCGTGGGTTGGGGAGGGGAGAACAAGGGTTGCAGAAGTTTCTTTATTCTTCTATTAGGTAGAATTTTTGTAATGGGACAATAATGAACATACACAAATTCAAGTGTTGTAAAGCTTCATTCTCAAATCTGTCTTGACTCCAGGATACAAAGGCTATTCTGTCTGCTTCCTAGATAGACTGCTAAGACCTCTTAAGTTCAAACTGGGAGGTGCATGAAGATCACCTTCCGGCTTCTGCATTTTATAGAAGGACTTCTACATGAAGAGTCCTGTAGTGAAACATTTGTAGTGAAACTACACCTATAGGAGCTTAACTAGAGACTGGGATGGGAAGGGGGTTGGAACGATGTAATGTTTCTTATGTATTTCTTTGTGGAGTGATGTTTTTAAGGATTTGACAAAGCATGGAGGAGAGTCCCAAGCATGTACCACAACGTAGCATAGCTATTCACAGAGGGAGCACGGCATGGGACAGATCTGGGCTGGCATCTTGGCCACTTTGGTGCTTTATCTCCTTGTGTGATGAGGTAGTCCCCTCTCTACATCTTTAGTTTCTTGTTCGTAAAATGTCACTGTTAGTATTTCCTACATCATCAGTTAATTGCACATATTAAATGAAATGTGTATGAAGTGGTTAGTACAGCGTTTGGACACAAGAAAGTATTCAAGTGTTAACACTCTTCGTGGTCATTATTAACAGGTTAGCAGAGCCCTGTAATAGTTTTCTAACTATGAAAATAAAAGCACTAATGGTAGCTACACAAAGCTTTTGTTCTGCATGAGATAATGAAGGGGCACCTGTGTGGCTCAGTTGGTTAAGTGTCTGACTTCGGCTCAGGTCATGGTCTCACGGTTCGGCGGTTCAAGCCCCATGTCAGGCTCTGTGCTGATAGCTTGGAGCCTGGAGCCTGGTTTGGATTCTGTCTCTCCTCTCTGCTCCTACCCTGCTCACGCTCTGTCTCTCAAAAATAAACATTAAAGTCTTTTTTTACTTGTTTTTCTTTTTTCTTTTTCTTTTTCTTTTTTTTTTAATGAGATAATGAAGGGGGCTCCTGGATGGTTCAGTCAGTTGAGCATCCGACTTCGGCTCAGGTCATGATCTCGTGGTTCAATGGTTGAGCCCCACATCAGGCTCACTGCTCTCAGCATGTCAGGGCAGAGCCGGCTTCAGATCCTCTGTTCCCCTCTCTCTTTGCCTCCCTTGCTTGTGCTCTCCCCAAAATAAAAAGTAAACAAGATAATGCAGACAAAGAGCTCAGAAGAATAGCTGGCACCTAGTAATGGTTAAGTAAGTGCTAGCCGCTGTTAGTCATACTTACCATCATAACCATAATCCTATCAGTGGTATTATTTTTACCTAAAGAAACAAGTCAAATGGTCTGTTTCTCTTACCAATTAGAAAGATGGGGACTATGTCAGTCAAGTGGGCTTTGAACCTAGGTGACTTGAGTCAGAAATGGGGTTAACTACAGGGCATTACATTCACTAGAATGCCTTACTCTCGTTGGATCTAGAGGGGGACCAAACAGAACAATTACTCACAAAGCCCAGACCTGGACAATGAGTCAAAACCTAAAGATCAGGTATTTTTCCACTGTGTGAACCCTCAACACAGCCCACACCTCGCCTGGGAGGGCCTGCCAGCCCTCTCCAGCACTGAGGTCTGTTTGCAGGTGACAGCTAGCTGAACTCCCCTGCTGTGTATATGTCTGCTTGTGGCCGTCCTGCCCACCTCACTGTCCTGTTGGTAACTGTCACCTGGAGCTGGCCCAGGAGGCCTTTTCTCTCATCACTTGGGAACCTCCCTGGCTCAGAGCCTCATCTTCTGGATCCATTAACTAAATAACACCTTTACATACAAAATCGGGTAAGATCTTTACAGGCTTAGATTTAAATTTTTGTAACTGTAGAGTTGACCTTCAAAACTCATTTTCATAATAAAATGAGAATGTGTGCTATATTCTTCTCCTGAGCCCAACTTTCTATTTGTATTTTGCAGTTTCACTGTACGTGGCCCCTTTGGTGCAGAGAAAGAGTATAAATAAATGAAAAGCCTCACGCCCACATAGAGCCATCAGACTCTGATTTTCTTCAAGGGGCACTATTGAAAAAGGCATAAAGCTCATGTTGGAGAGTTGATGTGTTGTTGGAGAGTAGAGCGGTGAGGAACACACACAGGCTCCTGCTGAACTTGAGAAAGATACAGGCACCGCTGGATGGTGTTTGTGGTTCACTGAGTGCAAACCCATGTGTCATACACAAATACTGTTCACTTTAATAGTTGGATATCTCTTCACTCATCTTAAACACCTTAAGGTATTTGGAAAGGGAGGAAGAAGTAAAACAGATGAACCTGCTGAGATATGGCTGGGAACAGTAGCACTTGACTTTGAGTGACATTTTTACAACCTTATCTTCTAGATAAAAGCTACTGTAAACAAAAGCCTACCTAAATTGATTGTATTGAAAGGACTTGGGAGCCACCTGCGTGTAGCAATTGGCTCCTGAATGTTTAGTTTTTCTTCTCAGTGGCCAATTCCTACCCATCTCCCTTCGGTACTGCAAACACCAGTAGTGTCCCTTCCAGGGAGTAGGAATCATGTTTCCTGCCAGGTTTTAAACCACAGCATCCTCTCCCCCAGTAACAACCTGGAAAACAGACTCCTAATAGCAAAACCTCTGGGACTGGTTCTCCAGATTGGGCACTTTGAGCACAGTTTTAAGGCTCATCTTCTCACCTTTAAAAATGACTTTCTGGGGGTGCCTGGGTAGCTCAGTCGGTTAAGTGTCCGACTCTTGATGGTGACTCAGGTCATTCATGATCTCATAGTCCTGAGGTAGAGCCCCACATCGGACTCCACGTGTTGGGCATGGAGCCTGCTTAAGATTCCCTCCCCCTCTCTCTCTCCCTCTCAAAAAAAAAAAAAAAAAAAAAAAAAGACTTTGGGGTGCCTGGGTGGCTAAGTCAGTTAAGTGTCCGACTCTTGATTTTTGGCTCAGGTCATGATTTCATAGTTCATGGGTTGAGCCTCATGTTGGGCTCTGTGCTAACAGCACGGAACCTGCTTGGCATTCTTTCATCCTCTCTCTCTGCCCCTCCCCTGCTCCCTCTGTCTTTCTCAAAAATACATAAAGCAAATATATTTGCTTCTCTGCATGGCCAAGAGTTAACATGCATTGAGGTGGGGGGGGGGGGGGGAATCTTTTGCTACCACTCACAGCTTCTGTGGCAGGAGCTCTGTAGGGGTATTCATTGATGCGTTCATATATCTGCTCAGCCAGCATTTTTTGGCTGACTCCTGAGGGCTGCTGAAATACAAGCTGCCTCCATGGAGCTTATATTCTGGAAGTGTTTGATAACCACAAGGCCAGATGATCCACGTTTTATTTTCTGAGTACTGTTTTATGGTTTTCTATTACGTGGCCATTTTGGCTAATGACCTAGATGGTTCCAACTCCTAATTTAACCCTCTTTCCAGAATTGGCTTTTGTGGATCTATGAAACTGGGAAGTTTGCTTTTGAGGACTATGTTGGTTAGCCAAAGAGATTTTTCTTATTGTGAAATATTTATTGTAAGAAAATTTTAACTACCCATTTAGAGCAAGTTGGGATTTGACATACCTGGAGCATTGTGTCACGTTTGGTTAATGATAGATTTATAAGGCAACATGTATCAGCCTTAATCCTTTAGTTATTTGACTTTGCCAAGGATGAAAATTCCAATAATTTTTTATTTCAAGCAGACTTTTATATATCCAGAACCCATAAATCTTTCTGTGCCTTGAGATAAACATCTGACTGAACCCTGGGTTACCCGGTCATCTTTTGAGAACTGAGCCAAGGAAGAAGAGACCCCATTTTCCCTCTACCTAATAATAAAAGACTATGTGACAATGCATATTTGGAGTAGGCAATATTTATGTAAGAAAACCTTCTTATATTTTATAACATTGCTAGTGTCTAATATTCAGACAGCTAGAAAGGAAAAGTTAAGAAATAACCTCAAAATTTGCCAGAGCAAGTCTGTGGTAGGCTAACTGGTGAACCCCAAAAATGGACTATGGCGCTGCCAGCCAAGGCTTTACCAGTAAGGCAATCACTATCCATTATGGTCGTCATATCAATTATACATTCTCTGGCATCAAACACTAAATCAGCTGAAATGATGGGTTTGCCTTTGGCATGTTTCCCTGGGGAAATAACTGAGAAAACGTAATAACTCACATAACCAATTTTGTAAAGTACCCCAACTTTTGGAGGAAGGCTAGGGTATAAATTCTAGGTGGATAGATATAATTTGCACCCAAGGTCCCCCTGAAGTGTTTCCTCACTTGAAGTCAAAGTCCAAGTAGACTGGACCTTGGGTCCTTTGTGACTTTTAGGGTGTAGGCATTTGATATCTCTTCCTGTTTGAAGATGCCTACTCCATATGTCCTCGATTGAAACAAAAACCAGAGCTATCAGAGTTAAGTTTTATCCTACAATTTCACAATGAAGTAATCTCCGTATGTGTCTGACTCCATCATCCCATTAAGTCTCTCTCTGGCCCCTCATCCCACTCTCCTTTCTCTCCTCAAAAGGTGAATCTATAATGGAGAAAACTAAAAGGGCCATTAGAGGAATAAATACAACTTAGGTGAGAACTCTCCTTGTCTGGGAAGACTTCTAGAATAACACATTGTAATTCTTTTGCTGTGGACCTTTTAGCATGTCTTGTGTTCAATTGATAACTTCTGTTTTTTACTTAAAATGTGAATAGCTTTTGTTCCTACATTATTAAAACCTGAGTTGTTGTAAGCAATTCAAGGAGAAGAGGAGTCTTCTGTGACTTGTGATCTATGCAGGATAGGTTCACCAGCTTGTGAAGCTATAGTTGTTTTTTTCCTTTGAGTTGCAAAATGTTACTAAACCCTTTTAAGGGAAAATCGCTAAGTCCACTGACCTCATGCATCACAGGCAACTTACATAGGACATAGGTTTGTTTTTTAAGTTTTAAAAATACTCGCATGCAAAAGAAACGGTTTCCAGAATCCTTGTGCCCAATAATTGTGTAATGACAGAAAATGTGGGTTAAACTCTTAAAATTGTTACCTTCAGAAGGCATTTTGGGTAAAGATTATGAGATCATTCATATATCCATACCTAACTATGCCCAGGTTGCGTTTTTGGTCCCTTTTATTTTCTATTTGCAAAGTTCATCAGCTCCCGTTTCATAGACAAAAGAACTAGAGCACAGGGGTCATGCACTGAGCCAGGTACAGAGTTGCAGAATTGGTCATGACCTCATAAACTGTCCTATACTGCTATGAACCCACAGACACAAGCTTGCATGCAGATCCGTGTGTGTGTGTGCGTGTGTGCATGTGCACACATTCTTACTAGGTAAAATGTAGAGGAGCTGACCCACCACTGCCAGGTAAAAGCATGTCTCCAAGAAGACCTATTAAAGACAGCAGATTAAAAACAAAATAGCTTCTGCTATTGTATTCTATTCCACTCATCTCTGCTTTACTCTTGTAAGAATTTACAATAGGCTGGAGAAACTGGAAGTGCGGCATCTAAGTGTATCCAACACAGGGCAAAGTGGAGTGGAAATTAAGCACTTTTCCAGGCAATTTAATGTCGACATGAAAATGCCAAGTTACATAAACATCAAGGAGAATTTCAGGTGCCTGTGGTTGGATATTTATATACATCTTAAATTTTCGTCAAAATAATGTATTTTCTGTTTATTTTCTATGTGGCATAAAGGCCTGAAGTGAATCAGTATTTATATTTTTGCCTTTCTATTTTCAAAATTCTAGTGAGTTGATGTTACAAAGAGATAAAGTTGCAATTGTAGTAACCAGGATCTAGGAATTGAATGAGAACATTCCTAACTAGGGTTCTCTTCCTTTGTTCATTTCATTTTACAAACACAGACCTTCCAGGCAAATAAAAAAAAAAAAAAAAGTAAATGAAACAACCAAGTTAGATTTTTATTTCATCTCTAGAAATTACAGAAAGCGTATTTGCATCGTATATTAAATTGACCATAGTGCCAGAACCTTAGGATACTATATTACATGATCACTAATCTATTATTATTGTACACATATTTACACATAGGCATAAATACATACTTTGCATATAAACATGTGCAAGCATATTTCACTTGGACTGAAAAGTTATTTACAACTCTGTCTGGAGATACATACAACAGTGATTAACAAGTGCATAACCAATCTACAACACGCAGATTAAAACTAAATAAACAGTGGAAGAGTTTATTTTAAAACAGTTACAAGATGTTTTATATTTCTCCGCTGTCCTGAGCTGCATGTTTGAGAATTCATCCTTCATAAAAACCACATGCAAGTCTTTTTGATGGTGAAACAATTGACTTCCAACAGCCACATGCCTGCACACATCCTCAGAATATCTCCCAGAGCCCACACAGCAACTCAAAAGGAGAAAAACTGTGTGTGTATACACATAGTATACATGTGTAATATATATGCATGCAATATATGTATGCACACTATATATACACGTGTGTGTGTGTATAATTTCACATATACTGTGCTATTCTTTTTGGAGAAGGGTTTTTTGTGAATTGAAGGAAAAGATTTGGGTGGGAAACAAAGATTTCAAGCAATAAAATTGTTTTGTTTTTATTACTGAAGACTCTCATGAACAAGAAACATGAGTAACTCATCAAATCATTCCACAGTCCTGTTATCTTTCAATTAAAACTTGTGTCAATCCAGATTTGTATTGTTAGAACCCTAGTGCATCAAGAATTCTTCTTTTGTTCTAATGTTTATTTTTCAGAGAGAGGGAAAGAGAGACAGACACAGGGTATGACCAGGGGGAGGGGCAGAGAGAGAGGGAGACAAAGAATCCAAAGCAGGCTCCAGGCTCCGAGCTGTCAGCACAGAACCCGCCGTGAGGTTCGAACTACTGACCGCGAGATTATGACCTGAGCTAAATAAAGTTGGATGCTTAACCAACTGAGCCACCCAGGCACCCCAAGAATCCTTTTTTATGTAATCATGGTGATTCAGCTCATTAAGAGGAGTATTAGATCAATCTCACGAGTTTGCCTTATTCTGTGTCCCAGGCAAATTTTGTGATCATATATGAATTCCACGACCCTTGCCTTTTACACTGTATTGCCAAAAGACATAAAAAGCCTCTGATTCGACTGTTAAAAACTGAGAACAAACTGAGGGTTGATGGGGGGTGGGAGGGAGGGCAGGGTGGGTGATGGGTATTGAGGAGGGCACCTTTTGGGATGAGCACTGGGTGTTGTATGGAAACCAATTTGACAGTAAATTTCATATATTTAAAAAAAAAATTAAAAAAGCCTCTGATTCTTTAAAAAATATGTAGTGATTTTTCTCATAGAGCTGAAGACAAACACAAGTGAGCCAAGTTAGTGCCACAATCATAAGCTACGTGTCTATACTAGAGGTATTTTAGAAGCAAAGATGGGCCTTTGGGGTTCACTGCATCAACCCTGCTTAGCAAGTCTGAACCTTCTTTTCTGGGAAGACAAATCTCCACCTGATATGCTCACTTAGACCCGTTGCTTCCCTCAGTTTTCCTCATAACTTATTCCAGCTGTTTATTTCCATTTCCATGAACAGGCTGCGGCAGTGTTCTGGATTTACTCCTCTTTGCTCATGTTTAGATTCTGCCCCATAACTTCTGAATCCCCTCACGGGAGGGAAACATTTCTCTTCTCCGAACTTTATGCAGCGATTTGGTAATTTCCGTTCCCCAGTTTACTTTACTGATTGTCAGATGCTTTAAATATGCTCCCTCAAAAGTAATCATTTTAATTTCTTTACCTGAATTATAAGCTGCTTTTCCATATACTTCGCAAACACGGTGACACTTAAATCGAAATGAGTAGCTGGATAAACTTCTTAGTGTGAAACTATTGACTTCACACTTGAAGAATTATTCCTTGTAGACAGGTGAATCTCAACTCATATACTGGGCTTTTGATTAGTCGCCTGCCTTCCAGGGCCCTGCTCGTCTTTTGCAGGTGTTGTAAATACTTCTCAAAGTTGAATGACTATTGAAATGGGTGTATAAAGACAAGGGTAGTGGTTACAAGCCTTACAGCCAGACTGCTGAAGTTCAAAGCCTCCTTTTTGTGCCTCTTAGTTTTCCTCTGTAGAATGGGGACAATCCCAGGTTGCTTGGGAATATCAAATTAATCTGTATGCATAAAAGGGCTTACAACACTGCCGGGTGCTTAACAAGTGCCATAAATGTTTGTTACCTCTTTTGTGTTGGTTATTGGAATCAGATCGTTTTATACTTGTATTTTTTTAACATTTGATTTTTGAGTAATTTCTACACCCAATGTGGGGCTCGAACTTAAAACCCTGACATCAAGTGTTGCATGCTCTACCTACTGAGCCAGACAGGAGCCCCTTTATATATGTATTTAGACAATACCTTTGTAGATGTAATGTCTGGTCAAGGGCTCTCTCGAATCTGTAGAGACCTAGAAGCTACAAAGGCTTCAGGAAACCAACCAGGGAGTTACTTATTGGAGCCAACTTAAGCAAAACGGTATCTAGGTATCTCTGAATTTCTGCATCTACCTTTGATTTCAGCACTCTCTGAAGAAGCGTAAAGAGGTCTGACAATAGACACTTCATCTTCTTCCCTTTTCTCCACAAGTAAAGATACCATCCAAGAAATGCCTGCTTTATAAACAATAGTGTAAGGATATGGAAAGGAAAGGGGGTGTATTTTTTCATAGCTAAGAAAGAGTAAGCAAGTCCTTCCTGAATGTGGGCCCAAATCTTCTGTCCATACCTCTGAGTTTCTCACAGAGAAAATCGTGCAGCGAAAGACATGATTTGTAACTCATGTTCTGTCCAACATCTGTACTCTGCCATCCTAGGTGACTGAGAATAGCTAAATTCTTCAGGAATACTAAGAATTCACTCACTGCACTACGATTTGTAAAACATTCTTGGTGGTAGTCTTTTAAAAATCTATTACAGGTTGCCCTGCTCTTAATGTAACAAAACCTAACCACTGATTTATCCTGGACTGTCCTCAGCACCCGTAATTGACAAAGTCTATTGACCCCAGTACCAAACAGCATTAGATTGCCATAATTGGAGGTTTTTAATGTCTCTTCTCTAGTTGTCAGCAGTCACTCACCTTGACTGGCCAGTATTCTACCTGTAACCAGCCTCTCACACCCTATCTCTGTCCCTCATGTTTGCAGCTTCAGAAGCCCAATAACCAACCAACACCAAAACCATGCGCTGGTGGGCGCCTGGTGGTTCAGTCCATTAAGCGCCCGACTCTTGATTTAGGGTCAGGTCATGATCTTGCAGTTGGTGAGATCGAGCTCCTCATCGGTCTCTGGGCTGACAGCATGGAGCCTGCTTAAGGTTCTCTTCTCACCCTCTCTGCCCCCCCCCCCCCCAGCTCACACACATCTCTCTCTCTCTCTCTCTCTCTCTAACTCGAGGGGAAAAAACCACAGCACTGGAGAAAATGTCCAGAATTCTTCATTTTATATATGATTTCTATACATCCTTGGGTAACCCCAGTGTCCTAAATAAATAACAGGCAGAGGTATTGGTATAGTCTAAGTTAGGAGCCAAGAAGTTCCATTAGTATGAAAGTGCAGATCTGCTTGATAAGTTACTAGCCTTGGAGTGCCTGCTGACAGCATGCTCTATCTCTCTCTCTCTCTCTCTCTCAAAATAAACATTTTTAAAAAACTGACCAGTCTTGATGAAGAGCTGCTACTTATTGATAATCTCATTCAGTAACGCCTTCTGCTTTAGATTCTGGGTTAAAGTGTAACTAGTATAAAAAGCCACCAGGACTTTCCATACTGCATATGTGAAGAAGGGTATTTGACTAGTCCGGTGTGTGTGTGTATTGCTGTATAGCAAACTACCCCCAAACTAAAGGAGTTAACATACATTTGTTACCTCACTCTCCCTGTGATTGAAGAATATGGGCATAATTTAGCTGGGTTTTCTTCTTCCCTGTTTCTCACAGGCTGTATTCAAGACATTGGCCCAGGGAGTGTGGTCTCATCTGAAGGTTTGCCGAAAGGTACACTCCCAAACTCGCTCAGTGGTTGTTGGCAGGATTCAGCTCCTCAGGAGCTGTTGTCTCTTCCTCTCAGACTCTTGGCCACAGGCCACCCTCAATTCCCTGCTACGTGGGCCTCTCCCAAATGACGGTTTGTTTCATCAAAGTATGCAAGTTGAGAAGGCAAGAGAGTGTCTTGTAGCAAAGATGGATGTCAGTCTCTTGTAACCTAATCACAAGTGAATTCTTATCACTTTTGCTACATTGTTTTGTTAGAGGCAAATCCCTAGTTCCAGCCAACATTCAAGGGGGAGAGGGGATTATACAAGGGCGTGATCCCCAGATGCATGAATCACTGAGGTCACCTTAGATGTTGGTTGACCACAATACCTTTCTGCATCTCTTAGCTACAGCTCAGAACTCCAGCACTACCCCTCCTGTGGGTCTTTTTTCATTCCTGTTGTTGCCACATTTGGTTTGATGCTTCTTTTGGGTGCCTCTCTTCCTACAGATAGAGACTGCCCTCTGTTGAGTGAGTTCTAAATGGGACCCGATGCAATACGTAAATGACATTCCTTCTAGCTCCCTTTTGACTGTGAAGAGGAACCTTATGTGCATGGACAGGTTACTTACAAACATCTTTGTATTTTCAGACATCTTTAATATGCTTAGTATTTTCAGACATCTTTTAATATCCTTTAGAATTACCCATTTAATAGACTCCCCTTTTATATGCTTTTTACCTGTATGTAATATATCCACCTATAGAAATTATAACCAATTAAAACAGTGTCCCCCAATCTCGCCAAATTTGAAAATACTTGAAACAATTATTTCTATCCTCCATGTGATTATAGCTGTGCTTCCAGATTCCATCTACTTAGACAATACATAATGACTGAAAGCTGTGAACTCTATTTTTTGTGCATTTTTAAAAATTGTTGGTTGCAAATATAATGTATTGTCAAGTTGGCTAACATACAGTGTCTACAGTGTGTTCTTGTCTTTGGGTGTAGATTCCCATGATTCATAGCTTACATACAACTTCCAGTGTTCATCCCAACAAGTGCCCTCCTCAATGCCTATCACCAATATTGCCCTCCACCCTCGGCCTCCCCCCATCAACCCTCAGTTTGTTCTCTGTATTTAAGAATCTCGTATGGTTTGCCTCCCTCTCTGTTTGAAACTGTATTTTTCCCCTTCCCTTTCCCCATGGTCTTCTGTTGACTTTCTCAAGTTCCACATATGAATGAAATATTTTATGTGCATTTAAAAAATAAGACCTGTTTATTTTTTCTGTCTGAGGATAGTGCTCGAGGTACATAACAGGTCTATTACAATCTCCAGAGTTTCTGGCCCAAGTTCGAGAACCTCTGAGTGAGATCTCTGGGCTGAGGTCAAGAACTCAAATGTCCATGGGGACAAGCGGACAACAAAATGAACAGAGTAGGCAGGACATAAGAAATGGGCTTCTTCCATTCCTTAAAAAGAATTTTTTTAATGTTAGAGAAGTGGAGTGTGAGTCGGGGAGGGGCAGAGTGAGTGAGACACAGAATCTGAAGCAGGCTCCACCCTCCGCGCTGTCAGCACAGAGCCTCATGCGGGGTTCGAACTCATCAACACCGAGATCATGACCTGAGCTGAAGTCTGACACTCAACCGATGGAGCCACCCAGATGCCCCCTTCCAATTCTTTATTGAAACATGAGGTTATCTTTTGCTTTGCCAAATTTGATAGGAGTATGGAGAAATGGATCTCTACAATTAAAGTCTACAGAACAAGCACGATGATAAATGGCACCTGATGTGGAGCCTTAACATCAGGGACTAACAGAGAATGGGGAGGACTGCAGCAAACCTGAAACAGGTCTTGTCCAAAGGGGGCAACTGTTACTTAGCTCCAGCTGATTGTTGCCAGATCAACTAATTGCCCAAAAGATGCTGAGTGTTCAGGATTTTGTATTAAAAAACTCATGTGTTGGCTCTATTTATTTTTTTCAATAGATAGAAGTTCAGCTTCAATTTAGTAGATCCAGTCACAGAACTGTCACTCATTTGTAAGGCAGCTCACTCCATGTTGTCAAAAGCTACATCTGTAGGAAACTTTTTATTCAGGTTGAATCAATATACAATTCTTGGTAAATTTCAGACATTGGCCCTAAGTCTGTGCTCAAGAGCTACAGCGTGAATCTCATCACTTCTTCCCAGGAGTGCTCTAAAAATCAGAGGCTAGTGAATGAGCATGTTATCTCACCCTACATGCTTATTTCTACATCACAAATACTCAGTTATTCTAACAGTTCCTCAGGTATCATAGAGTTCTCCTCTGGAGCAATTCCAGACCAGAGATACTCCTCTTAAAACATGACACCAACCCTGCAAAACGCTCTAGGCATGGTCTAACCAGTACAAAGGGCATTTCCTCTCTTTTTCTGGTTAAAGTCTATCATACAGGGTGACATCCAGTTAGATCACTACCTCATAGTGAGACAGTCACAGACCGTGCAACCAGACTGCCTTGGGCTCCAAAACAGGTTCCCCCACTTTTTAGCTAGGAGACCTTCGGCAAACTAGCTAATTTCTCAGTGCCTCAGTTTCTCCATTTACAGAATGGGGACATTAATTGCACCTGCCTCATCAAGTTGCCTGAGAATTAAATGGGTAGATCTGTGGAAAGGGCTTAGAATAACACATAGCAAGTGCTCTGAAAGTGATGATAATTAACGTTGTTACTGTTACTATCATCCCCATGATCCCAAAATAGACCATCTATGTGCTCATCTTGGTTACTAATAAAAACACCAAGCCATGGTAGCAGCTGAGTCCTGCCAGCATGCCTCTCTGGAAACTGCCACTGGTTGGGCGACTGGCACAAAGCTGTCTGATCCTATTATGAACTTGGTGTTCTCCACCGTGTCCTTGAGCAGGACTGTCAGGCACCAGGAACCGTGCTAGGCCTGGAGAACACACGGATAAAGAAAATAGGGTCTTTTTCCCTCAGGGGGATCACCATATAGCAGAGACAAGTGGTGAAATAGATAATGCCTGGGAGACACCTATGCACAAAAACCACCAAAGGGTCCCCAGCTTTCACTCCACAGTCTCTTGTTGAATTTCTCTAAATACTCTGCAATGAAAGGGAACCAGAGAAATGCATTTCAAATGGATTTGTAAGGTTGTTACTTACGAGGAACTTCATCTTTCATACGTACTCTTTTTTTTTTTTTTTTTTTAAATTTTTTTTCAACGTTTTTTATTTATTTTTGGGACAGAGAGAGACAGAGCATGAACGGGGGAAGGGCAGAGAGAGAGAGGGAGACACAGAATCGGAAACAGGCTCCAGGCTCCGAGCCATCAGCCCAGAGCCTGACGCGGGGCTCGAACTCACAGACCGCGAGATCGTGACCTGGCTGAAGTCGGACGCTTAACCGACTGCGCAACCCAGGCGCCCCTCATACGTACTCTTGAGGTCTGTCCTGGGACTTTGACCTCCCATTTGTGTCAGGAGGTATTTGTTTTTGCGAATGTGGCGGTATTTTACTTGCAAACAAAATTACTTTTGTAAAAGTCACTTGAGTTCTCAGTCTCTGCTCCACGAGAGTTTTTAAAATCCATTTGGATGGAGTCTTTGATGTTGTCACTGAACCATGAGTGTAGTAAAGTGAAAATTAGAGTCCATCTTGAAATGTGTTTACGGAGACAACTCAGATACCCATATACACCCCATTCCAGAGTGTCTCCTCCGGCTGGTGGGGAGGGCTGCCATCGCAGTAGCAGACCAGCCCTCTGCTGTGCACATTCCCTTAGACCCAGAGACTGTTTTCTTTTAAATGCCATTTAACAGTCTCTTTGATTTTTATTGGTCACAAAGGTTATGTTTGCCTTTGCAGTGATCTCATTCTTGTCTAGTAGTGCCACAATAAATGGGAACAGGCATCAAAGAGATGAAATCATTCAACCCAAGAGCATGTACTTGACCTACATAAAAAATGTCCTAGGACCTGTTTTCTCCCCGGTTTACACCTTGGATTGGAAATGCTAGACTTGGATTGCTTGGTTTTTCAAATTATCAACCAAAATGTTCCCTTCTGTTGGTTCAGATAACCAAGGAAAATTGACTCTATAAAGTTGCTTAATGTGGTCAGCCTCTTCATAAACAGATAGGTTGCTAGAAGGTTATCTTGCCAGCATTTGATAATCTCTGGATCCTGAATTATTGGAGAAAGAAATACACTAAAGTAGGTATCGGGAACAAGGCCAAATCGTGCTCTGTCATTCAGTGTCCAAATTTGTCACCCAATAAGTTCCTGTTTTTTTCATTCAAAGAACACCTAACTGGACAGCCTTTACCTGCCAATTGCCACTTACAAAGAGAAGTTGTGTTGCTTTGTTTTTAATTAAGCACACGTTATCAGAACTTTTGAGCCACATGAGAGGGCTGATAGTGCCTAAGTTAACATAATTCCATCCAAAAGCTAAGAAACAAAGACTCAGACAGCAGACTATTCACATATTCTGAAAGGAATTTCTAGATCAGTGATACTACCTTCAGGGAGTCCTAGTAGTGAACCACTACAGCGAAATGTTCAGATTCACAGTCTTGGAATACCTTTTCCAGTTGCAGATTTCCTCTGTTGCCTCAAAAGAGAAACAAGTCCATTTTCTTGGGCATTGAGGTGTTCCCCAGCCTGGCTTTTCTGCCCGGAAAATGCCATTTTCGTAAAGAGCTGTCATGCTTCGTGTCCTTTGGCGTATGATTTAGCTGTTCAGGGAAAGTGTAGGCTGCTCTTGCTCTCTCAGTGCTTGGTGGTATGTGTTTTTGTTTTATTAAATCTTTAAAACACTGAGCTTGTTGTTTATGACCTCCATATATTCTTTTGTTCTTTTCCATGACTGGTTAGATCACATTTTTTTTTCTCCCTTTGTAAAAATATTAGTGCCTTTCTAAAGAACATCATGGTCTCCTGAATGGCTGCATAAGACAGCGGAGGAATGTGTTGAGCTCAGTGTTAGGTCTGTAGAGCCCTGTGACCCAGGGCTGCTTCACTGATAGGAAATTTCGAGGCTTCACAGACACAAAATTGTAGATCTTCCCGCCCTTGCCAGGCTTGTGACAAATCCGAGATCTTTTGATAGTAACCAGAGCTTTTTGTAAGATAGAGATACCAAATGGTATATGTTCCAGTTGCAAACAATTGTTACTACAAGTTGCTAAGAAACCCCCCAGTTAACTGGAAGTAAGGTCTCAGCAAGCCTCTCTGAAGCCAGCCCCCAATGGCAGGTAAATACCATCGAGTCTAGTGCTCCAAGGCCGCCCCACTGTACACATCTCCTATGTCCCCTGGAGCCACTCATCAGTAGATGAGTTGCCATTCTGCCCAAAAGGTTCAATTAACCTTGCATACAACTTGGCTACCGTTCTGTGACACCCAACTGAACTTGTTCCTGTGCATATAGTATCTTGCAGCCCATCTTGGGCTATTAGTTTTGGCAAGTACACTACAGCATATAATAAATCACAGAAGGAAAAAAGCTCTTTGGCCTAACGTGGCTCAGCCTGCTGTAATGTCAGAATACAGAAAGCAGTTCTGTTTTTAGACATCCTTTTACTAACCCAACATTCATAATTTATGATTTCACTGTAAAATTCCTGCAACATGACACCAAAAGTAGTGCTGCCCTTTAATTAAGTACTCTCGGTAGAAAAAAAAAAAGGTGAAACTGATGGGCAAAACATGTCTGTGTGCACAGTGATTGATCGTGATTACATCTTTATGAACCCAGCCTAAAGGTCTCAACTTCCTGATGGGTGAAGTCTTCTACAGGGTTACTTCCTGAGTCTGCAACTAACAAAAATTGGAGATAATTTGGAGGCACAACTTAGAAAGATTGAGGATTTAAGCCAGCATCTGTCTATACTTCATGGTCTACATGACGTGATCCATCATCTTCATGATAAGAACCTATGACCAAATTTCACGCCGTGCTCATATTTAGAGACTGTATGCAGACACGAAGGGTCAGGGATAACGTCTATCTGAGGGATCCCAGTGGTCATCTGGATTTTTGTTTGCTTTTTAAGGAGTTGAGAGAGGAGATGACCAAAGGGACCTCTGGCCCCATTGGTATGTGCATAGAGCATTCTAGCCAGAAGAGGACCTTGACCTATTCTACTTTTACGTTATTCCTTTTGTTTTCCCCTTGGTTGAAAGTAGGTTAGGAGATAAGGTAACATTAGGAGATAAAATCCCAAGTGTGGTGCTCCCCAACAGTAACTCGTCGCTGTTAAGAGTCTAGTTTTATCCTTCCTCAGTTAGGTACTCACATCAACCCAAGTTGATATCCCCTTACTGAAAAGTGATGAGGGTCGTGCATGTATATGCAATACTTCAGGTTCCTTGAAAGGTAATAACTCTGAGATTGTAGTAGTACTTGTATTAAAGTAAGCCCGCTGCTTGCTAGAAGTTCCACCCTCAGCCACAATAGTAGCAACCAAAACAAAAACTTTGTGAAATGATGCCCCTTAATCATCATCGCAATGCTTCAGAGATGACCATTCTCGAGAATTCTGTTGATCCAACACACATGTTATTTTCTCATGTTTTTGCAGATTTGGGCCGGGCTTAGTCATCTATTGGTACGGCTTTATCCAGGAACTGGACTGTAACCGGGAAAGGGGCATCCTGCTCAAAGCCTGTTTCCCCACGGACATTGTCACCTTATGCCATAGCCTAGCTTGACCCCGATGGTCCTGGAAGAGAAGCCGGGAGGAAAAGGTGAATCCGGAAGCAATTTTACTTTCCTGCAATGTAAACTCCTGGCACCATCTGCCCTGAACTTGAGCTGAACTCGGGCTGCCCGTGGCCACGCCACTACCTCTTTAGACAAACATATCAAGAGTTTCTGTTTTCCTTCATCCCTTGCTGATGTGAACAGCCAAGAACTACAGACACAACCCACTCATTATCAGCATTTCTGTCTCTGTCAAACAGTTAGTTTATAGATAGTCATAATCTTTCTTCCTTCCGGATGGTTTCTGCTCATACTGAACAAAAGAAGAAATGTGGAGACTTGAAAGGTGTGATTTTTCAATTCTCCTCCCAGTTCCCGAACCACCCCCTTATTTTTTTTCTAAGCCTCTATTCATTCTTTCTCCCTCCCCACCTCCCTCCGATGTCTTCACATACTCTCACAGGTCCCCAGTGTTAAATTACCATCACGGAATAATCTAGCACAATCATAGCAGATTGGAAGACATGGAGGCTGAAACTAGATTTTTGCTCTCACCTGCCAGGCTCCAGTAGACCTCGACGGTAGCCTCTGCTTGTTTTGTCCAGTCTTTACGGTTTCCTGACTTCCCTGGCATTGAGCCACGCTGAAAAAATATACTTGAGAATTTCCTCTTTTGATGATACTTATTTGAACACCAAAGATTTTCCATTTATCTCATGTAAAAGTATTGGTTACATTGTGTCTGGAAACCACACTCCTTTGGACTGGTGGCAAAAGGGAGACCATTGAAGCATGGTGCCAGCCTGGGCAATAGTTTATTTTTAGACACGGCTACTTGTCAGTATGAATGGTAGTCAGTATTTTTATGCGTACAATTTTTTAAAAGCACATTCTGTGCACGGCTTTGTATCTGCATTTTATATGACATAATAATTACATAACAGATAATTTAGGCATTAGAAATGTTCAGCTTTGAACGAATTAAGTGTACCAGAAATAAGCCTAGAGTGTTTTCCAAATAAGCCAAATAAAAGGGATTTTGTATTTGTTTGCTTTTATCTACTCAGTTTTTACACGGCTAACCAAATTTCGATTTAAAGCAAAACATCAATAAATTCATTATAAACCTATCTATTGAGAGGTTAAAAACTTATCTATACCCGAAAATGTATTTATAAAAGACTTGTCCCCATGTTGAAAATATATCTTTTATAATATTGAACAGATGAAATTGGGAAATATTAACAAAAATAGAACTTCTGCAACCACCTCTAAGTTATATACATGGCTTGCTTCTTTCAAAAGACAAAATCCACCATTTGCACCCTGTTAATTTTGTACCTAAGAAGGTTTGCAAATGAGTCTGCCAGCTGCCTTTCCTTTTGAGAGACACAAACACGTCCGGCCCAGACGTGTGGATTTTAACTCTGTAGTGGGTTGCATTCCACAAAAAAGGAGGAAAATGAAATGGGAAGGAGGTCTCTGTGGCAGACTTGTGTGTCAGTGTAAAATTATCACGCAGGTTTTGGGAGTGAAATAGAATCATCTGAAACTATTGCTGTCTTTGCACACACGCGTGCACACACACACATGCACACACTTAAACACTGTTGTTAAGAAACAGTTTTCGTGGCATGCTCTAAACTGCTTTTTTCTTCTTTAGGAACGAATTACATTTCATCTGCACAGATGTTGAAAAGGCTGTTAAACCCTTGTCAAGGATTTGTTGGTTTTGCATTAAACAAATTTATGATGAGGGCGCACAAATAAATTTAAAAAAATAGAAGAGGTGCTTGCATTTCGTATTCCTGCTTATACCTGGTGCCCTGACATAATGTGTTATAAGAAGGTACTGGTATTCTCTGGCAACGGCACCACCTCCTGTTGATGAACAAGGTCTTAAAATGTGGCCCTTCAACATGGGAACAAGACCAGTAAGCCATACATAGGATGATAAAGTTCTCAAGTTTCAAAACTAAGTTTTTTCCCACCTGAAACGAATGTGATTATTCTGTCTACCACTCTTCAGCTGGAAGGGTATAGGGAGACAAGAGTAGTGTTCCCAAATAGGAAACTCCAAGCCTCCTTGTTCTTTTTCCTTTTATGGTAGAAATCTTTATCTGTGTTAAACCGGTATGTGTTGTTTACTTGTTTGTTTTTTTGGTTAAGACAATAAAAACGGCCCTGGAAAGTAGACAGGATGCTTTTTGTTGTTGTCGTCGTCATTAGAACATTAACATTAAAGCCAAGTCTTGTTTGATGGAGCATTCTGCAAACTGCAGTAATGAATTATGCCAACGCAGAAAAAAGCAGGAGTGTGCGGACAATGTAAAACGAAATGATGTTCTCTCCGGTGGTTAGAGACTTGCCAGGCGTCTGCTGTCACAAAGACCCCATGTGAAGTGTGGCAAGGGATCAGCTCCGTGCAAAGCTGACCTAGCACGGATAACTTAAGGTGACTTCATAGGCTCCTTTCTACCCTTACCGCCCCCCCCCCCCCCAAAAAAGTGAGATTTTTTTTCTTTCATCTGCCTTCTAGTGAGGTGTATGTCAGCTCTTCTCAACACTCCTAAAGGGAAAAGCTTCGGGGTCCAAAGCAGAAAGCTGGATCTCCAGGGGAAACAATTTTCTTTTAACTATAGGTGTATGTACCTGATCATTATCAGCAAGCCTTGGTTCCATCCTGGAAAGGATGATAAATGGTTGGTCTTTGGGGGGTGCATTAACTCAGGCCGGGAGGGGATTGCTTAGAGCCCTGGATGAGGTCGTTCACTTAAATGGTCCCTGGTGGGCCACGCTAATTAGCACACGGGACCCAAGTGAACGGTTCATCCACTCGCCTCTCCGAGAGCTCCACGTGCTGTTGCTTGGCCCTGTGGAACCGAGATACCTTAGGTGTCTGCTCTTTTTAACATGCAACCCGCTACAGACCTAGTGTTTTAACCGATTTAAATGCTTAGTGTCTTCATAGGCTGCTTCTCTTCACCCACCTCCTCCCTCTCCTTTTTCCCCTTCACTAACCGTTGCCAATTTCCTTCCATGTGGACATGTATTCTGTGCTTTCTCACTACATTTTCTCACTCCTTTTTGTCTCCGGAAAACCATCCCCGGACCAAAATGCATTTCATCTAACTCCTGATGCAGAGGTCTTCGGGGTGGGGGTTAGCAGGTAGCTGGTACACCTTTGAAGACTCCTAAAACTTCTCAGATAAGATCTTACAGGGTCAAACAGGATGTGAGGTTTAGGCCATCAGGACATGTGGCAAACGGAGCCGAAAGAACCTGTGAGGTTTACAGCTACTTTCGGCCTGAGTGGTGGTGATGGTATTCTGTCTGTGGATGAAACTGAAAGAAATGGGAAAATACCTATATGATTTCACTAGAGAAACGCTCCTAGCTTGTTCATCTTTGGGAGCGGCTAGCCATTTTCCATGTGATCTGCTGGGAGCAAGTCTTCTCAGAGTAGAAATACTTTGTGGCAGGGATAGGAGGAGAAAATCCCACAATTGGGACATTGTTTTCCACCCCCCCCCCCCCACTAAGTATTTATTTTTGTTATTTTGAGAGAGAGATAGCAAGCAAGGGAAGGGCAGAGAGAGGGGGAGACAAATCCCAAGCAGGCTCTGCACTGTCCGTGCAGAGCCTGTGTAGGGCTCAAACCCACAAACCGCGAGATCATGACATGAGCCCAAATCAAGAGTCAGGCGCTTAAATGACCGAGCCACCCAGGTGCCCCAGGACATTCTTGATGAGGGTAAAGGAGCAAAGTTAGCTTAACGAGAGAGGAAACCGAAAGGCAAACAATGACGAGTCTGCCTGCAATGTCTCCATTTATAGCGAAGCACTTCTCTGAATGTGTATGTAAGGTCACTCTTAGGTAAAGGAAGGGTGACAATGACAAAGTTTGGACCCTCTGATTGTATTGCCCCAAACGAACCTTCCCATATAAGGTAAACATGATCTTTTATTAAGAACATGCCTGGATTCCAAAGATTAAATAAGGAAGATGGAATTATGAAATAATAACCAGAACAGCTTGGGTTCCCCTTGTGGTTTTCACTTTCCTGCTATTGTTTTGAATATGGCTGTGAGACAAAGAGCTGCTTAGGTCAAGCACAATAAATTATAGTTTTCATACAATAGTAATCCACTAAAATGATTTCAAAGCTTGATCAAAGTACTTCAAAAAGACTTTTAAAACTTTTCCACAATACAGGGGGAGGGGAAATGCTCATTTGATGCCTTAATTCATTTCAGTTAGTACAGCATAGTTAGAGCTTGGCATCATACCTACTTGTTAAAAATCGATCTCATTAGTTACATAAATCCAACTTGATCTTACTGTTCTGTGTATAAATAAAGGAGATTGAAGTTTTCATCTGGTTAACTGGAACAACTAAACATTTGGAGTCACTTGTAAGGAAAAGATACAGTACCATTTTAAAATATGCATCATGTAATATTGTGATAGTGAAGGTATTAAGACTAACTCCCTGTGCTTGGAATCAAGTGTCTATCTATGGATTTATTTTGCATCTTAATCATGGCAACCGATGGGTTTTGTTTTTCATTCCTTTTCCCTCATCACTTGGATTTATCTAGAGCTGTCTCAGTTCAAAGGCAAGGATGATAGGAGGTACCCTAGTGATAGCAAACCTAAGCAAATTTGAGGCTCAACCATATATAAAACAGTGTGGGCCTGCAACAATGTCAAGCTCAGCCAAAGACCCATGGTGCTACGCCAACGTAATTTTTATTTTTTAAAAGGAAGGTCATTGTGAGATGCCGACATGAAATATAACCAAGTCAATTAAGTAATAACAATTGAAGTTCAGAGTTTAATTGAGGGCTGAACATGAAGCTAATGACCATTAACCCAAAGCGGTCATGAATTCCCCTGAAAACTGCCTTGGTTAAAGGTATTTCCAGAATAAGTAGCACTTTTTTCTTTAAAAAAAAAAAAAAAAAAAAAAAAAAAAAAAAAGCCTTTGTTATTTTTACGTTCATTCAACACAGATACATTCAGAAAGAACTACTTAGTGTGTTTCTAGTAGACTTTATGTATTTTTAGGTTTTAATGGAAATTTCTCGTATACAGCAAATCAGAATTTACATAATCCAAACCACCTGTACAGGAAGCCAGTTTTGTAGATAAACTGAGAGATGGAGGCACCTTTTGTCTCAATTGTTGACTTACTTCTTCCTGTTGTTACTTAATGGTGAGATTTCCAAATAGACTATAAGCTCCATAGAGTAGAAACTGTATCTGTCTTGTTTTTGCACTAGCCCCCAGCAGCTAACAGAGTTCCTGGCACAGAGAGGTGCTCAATATATATTGAATGAACAAATGAATGACTACACGTACACTAAGTATGTTCTCATTCACTTGAGTTGAAAAAATGGAAGCTTTTAACTGTCATCTTCAGCTGAAAACTGTTAACTGGAATCAGAAAAGCATCATATATGTAAGTGTCAAAGTATTAATTACTGGGGCACCTAGGTGGCTCAGTCGGTTGAGCATCAGACTTTGGCTCAGGCCGTGATCTTGGGGTTCGTGTGTTCAAACACCGCATCAGGCTGTCTGCTGTCAACACAGAACCCACTTCAGATCCTCTGTCCCTCTGTCACTCTGCCCATACCCTGCTCATGCTCGCATGCACTCTGTCAAAAATAAACATTCAAAAAATTAATTGAAAAAAATTTAAGTATGAATAAAGTATTTGGAAACTCCCATCAACCAGAGTATTCTAGAATGCATACTAGTTTTAAGGGGAGTTCATGTGATTTCATTGTGTTTACTTTCAAGTTGGCCTTAGTGCGGTGCTTTTCCAATATATTGCTAAAGAAACTAGAACACTTACAATTCTTAACTTTCTCTTTTTAAAAAAATTAGGCTTAAGGTATATTTATCTTTACATTTCTATTCAAGATTTAAGAAACAGTTTGCTTTGGGGGTGCCTGGGTGGCTCAGTTGGTTAAGCATCCAACTTCAGCTCAGGTCATGATCTCGCGTTCTGTGGGTTTGAGCCCTGCCTCTGGCTCTGTGCTGACAACTCAGCCTAGAGCCTGCTTCGGATTCTGTGTCTCCGCCTCTCTCTCTCTCTCTCTCTCTCTCTCTCTCTCTCTCTCCCTCCCTCCCTCCCTCCCTCCCTCCCTCCCTCTCTCCCTCTCTGTCTGTCTCTCTGTCTCTCTCAAAAATAAACATTGAAAAAATTTAATTAAAAAAAAGTTTCCTCTGAAATCAAGTCAAAGTGCCAATGTGTTTCCAACACAAATTTTGGGATATTCAGTGGAATTCTTAGATTAGCTGCAAATGGCACTTCTAACTGCTCACTTTTAGAATACTGAGTTCATGGGCAAAGTGCTTCCAGGCCGTAGGAGTGGCTGACTGGATCAGGAAAGAAGGGTTCTTTGGTCATTTGCCAACAGGATCTGACTTGGAAGAGACACTGTCCGTGAACTGCTCAGTGGGCATTGCTCTTAGTCATTAAGTCAGAGTATATTATCATTTGAAAGCCATAGGCATTTGACACATTTCCTCATATTTTGGAAACTTACAATACCAAAGGAATTGGAACTTCACATTTCTTTGCCAGTTTCCCAGGACTTAATGCGTTAGGGCCAAAAACTGGTGCACGATTCCTTCCATGAGTATCTGGAGAGCAGACACCCAGTTACCTCTGTGATATTCCTCTGTTTCTATGTGATAACTGTCATCTATTTCTAGCATTTAGGCTATTCAAAACACAAATATTTATTGAGTCTCTAATGTATATTTAAAAGTGTTTCAGTACTGTGGGGAATTTTAAAAGACCCAATAAAAGGTCCTTCTTTTAAAAAAAAAAAAAATCATTATCAAAATGAAAAAGGCTTGAAATGTTCAGAAAAGTCAGTCACAGTGTAATTAGGAAAGAAACAAACCTTTGAGGTTTTTAATAAGCTATTTTAATTCTAGAATCTGGACAGCAACTAGTTCACTGTTTATGCTGGCTGTGTTTGCTAAGAAGGGTCCTGAGACCCCAGTTCAGCTCATCAGGAAATAAGGGTATGATCAGTTATGTGCACTAGCTTTTGAAGTGGGTAGTGATCACATAGATGCCACATATTTCCAATATCTGCCCTAGGCTATTCATATTTAGTGCAAGTATAAATAAACTCAAAGCATTTGGAAAAGAACTCATAATCTTGTGCATCAGTCTGAGCAATAAAACAAGCAGTATTCCTTTCCACTGGGTCTATGACACCAAGTGAACTATCTGTGGCTCAAGTCTGTTCAGTAATTTATATAAGCTAAATATGTCAATAGAAAAATGACTTAAAAACTCAAGATAAACAGAAGGCCATGGATAGTTGTTTGTTTCAGTAAGGTGTGAAAGTTAAGTGACATTATTGATGAAAAAACGTGGGGTCCCTATGCATTTAGTCTGCATAAGGATCTTCAGATTTGAGGATATACTCTATTAGGTAGTTTGACATGCTCCTTGGGTGTTTTCTTTTGCTTTCAGTAAAACCAGGCGGGGGTTTCAAGGTCAGCTGCAGAAAGTGCCTGCCTTCTCTTTCATGGTCTTTATATCATCTGGGTATCAATTTACTACATAGTACAATGCATTTCTATAAGGTAGTGATTGTGTATTTGTTTTCTTTTTTTTAATTTTTTTTTAACTTTCATTTATTTTTGAGACAGAGAGAGACAGATCATGAATGGGGGAGGGGCAGAGAGAGAGGGAGACACAGAATCGGAAGCAGGCTCCAGGCTCTGAGCCATTGGCCTAGAGCCCGACGCGGGGCTCGAACTCACGGACCATGAGATCGTGACCTGAGCTGAAGTCGGACGCTTAACCGACTGAGCCACCCAGGCACCCCATGTATTTGTTATATTTGTTTTAAAACATGCTCCCCAAAAGAAATGTTAAAATACTTTCCAGGATAAAGGAGATGGGTATGCTTTACCTAGTAATGTACCTTCGGTTAATATACTTACCATTAAGCCATAAATCATTTTCCTAAAACCTTTTAATTGTGTCAGTTTATTCTAGCAGCTTAAATAATGACCATTGCACCTGACAGATAAGTAGGTAAAAGCTGAAAAATACTTTAATTTGAATAGAAATACGCATCTTGATTTTCAAAATTAATATTTTTTAAGAAGCATTTTGCAATAAATGAAAAAGGTAATCAACATAACGGGATAATCGAAAAGCAGAAGAATGAAAGAGACTACAAAATGTACATGAATGCTTTGCATGTAAATGTAAAACTCAGTCTTTTGGCAAATTATTTTCATCTTCCTTGCTCCCCCCCCCCATCCTTGAAAGTGTTTTTGCCATGACAGAGGGGTTAAAAACAGCAGAATGGGGGCGTGGATTTAGCAAAGAAACTCATGTGAAAATGGAATTGAATTTCCCCTCTGCTCCCTGACGATGTCTTAAGAGGTGTGCAGAAAGTAAAATTGAGCCATTAGCAAAGAGGAGACGAGTTTGACTCCTAGACTCAGAATTTTAGAATTGAAGGGACCAGAGGTTTCATTGTGCAGGAGGACAAGTGACTTGTCCAAGGTCACATAGCTAACTAGGGGCAGGACCAGAGTCTGTACCTCCTAGTCTCCTGTCCACTGTCCTTTGCACAGGGTTAATAATCTATTCTGGAAGGAATTTCCAATACCTTAGGTTTATTATTTACAAAGTAAAGGGTTGCTGTGTATTTTCAAATGAGCGTTCTGAACCTTAGCTGTTTTTGCCCTGCCCTCATACCCTAATTTTACTTTGACTTTAGTAACCTAAAATTCTTACTGTTTGCTGGCAGTCAGTTTCTATACATCGCCACTTAGTTTAAGAATGTGCCACTAAGAATGAATTGGGAAACATTTTTAAGGCTTCTTTAGTCCCTGGCCAATTTATACGTTCACTGGATTTTCCTTCCATTGAAAACAGTCCACAGATGTTATGTGTACCATCGTCTTCTCATGTAAGGATAATATTTAAGCCAATAACAATTCATGAACTTTTCTGATCATCACCAAAAATGGTTAGCATAGCATCTCGACCTGGACCCAGTAGAGCCTGGTGACTCACACAGGCTTTGACAACAGACTGGAATCCCTGCTTATCCACTTACAGAAAAGCAAACTCTCCAAAACCTTCACTTTCTTCATTTGCCCAACTGAAATAATACCTACCACCTAGGACGACTATGAGGATTAAACAAGATTAGTACTTAATGCACCATAAATCATAGCTCTAATAAAACTAGTATCCTATATTATAGTTCTATTATACATCATATAATTAATATAACTGCTATCATAGAAGGATCCATTTAATAATGATCTACACCATTAAAAATGTGCATTTTCTGTGTTAATTTAGAAATCAGTATAATGTGGATAGCTTGGCTTATGACTGCTTTTCGAAAACTCGTTTAGAAAAAAGCCATTTTTCCAAAAGTTAAGAGACCAGCGGAACAAGACCCTCCTTTGACTGTGGGCATATGCTTAGTTGATTGTTTGCACAGACAGATGTCTAGTTTACCATTCTTTTGCTCTGGAGGAGGAGCTCAGAGGCAGCAAGCCCGTGTTGGTTTCAACAGTGACCATGGCCTCTGCCATAAATACAACTTGGGCAGCAGGGCAGCACAGAATGTGGCTGGCACATACCCGTCTGACTGACGGCCCAAGTCCACCGCGCACCTGCTGAGCCCTGAAAGGTGCGTGGGTTTGTTACTTAGAAAAAGTATCTTGAACAGGATTGAAATACTTTCTCCAGGCCACTGTTAATTCATTGAAAGAAAGCATAAAACGTTGTTCGAATTTGATCTTTAAAGAAACAAACAAAAAAGGCAAAGCAAAAGGAATTTGGGGAAATTATTAGTTTGTGCCCTTATTCTTCTGACTGATGTTTGCAACACTATTTAAGGGTTTTGAAAAGACATGATTTTTGCCAGCACCCCCACCTTTAAAAATAAAACTCCTCTGGGGTGCCTGGGTGGCTCAGTCGGTTAAGTGTCTGACTTAGGCTCAGGTCATGATCTCACGGTTCCTGGGTTCCAGCCTCTTGTCGGTCTCTGTGCTAGCAGCTCAGCATGGAGCCTGCTTCGCATTCTGTCTCCCTCTCTCTCTGCCCCACCCCGGCTCACAATCTGTCTGTCTCAAAAATAAATAAACGTTAAAAAAAAAATTAAAATAAACCTTATTAGATCACAGGCAAGCTGAACAGTTCTTTAAAAATTCAGCAACTTCTGATGCTCCCCTCTCAAAACACAGGCCAGTATCCCTACACATTGGAGGCATATTCTGGAGCAGATTCTCTTGGGGGGCAGGGAAATACTGCAACAGTAATGCTGGGCATGGAAAGTGTGGCTCTCACCTGGGAGCTTGACAGCATTTGGCAAACAATTAACTACTCTTTGCTATACCCCTGGCCAGGTTAGGTAAGTGCTTTTATGCTCAGTAACAGAGGGGTTAACTAATTGAACTATGCTCCTTGTAGAAGTTGCTCATTGCTTTTTTTTTTTTTTTTTTTTTTTTTTTTTTTTTTTTTTTTTGAGAGGGCACAAGCGAGCTAGGGGGAGTGGAAGGGGTGGGGGCAGAGAGAGAGACAAAGAGAAAGAGGTGGGGCCCATGTTCACCCGAAGTGGGACTCGAACTCATGAACCATGAGATCATGGCCTGAGCCGAAGTCAGATGCTTAACAACTTAGCCAGGTACCCAAAGTTGACTTTTTTATTTTATTTTATTTTTTTTTTGGAACAATAAAGAAAACTTGGCTAAATGTTTTTTCTAAAGAGAAGGATTTCTCTCTATACTATCTGTTTTCAGAAAGCTGAAAAACAAAAAGTAAATACTAAGATGTATGTGTACCTAATCCTGAAAATGAAATTGTGGTGTCTGTTTCCCAGACTGACCTGTGATCGACACCCTGAGATCGTCTTCTTGTAGTTTGTTAGCAGTACCTGACGGAACACCGGAAGACAACCATATCAAACTTGGCGTCGGTAGGCTCCCCATTCTGCTCCCTCCACACCCCTAGCCTCCACTATGGAGTAAGAAAAACCAAAAGGAATCTGACAGTAGACATGGCAAGTTTCGTGGAACCCCCCCCCCCCCAGCCCCTGGTCTTTCCTATGTGTTGCAGAAATTCTGAAAGGGAGAATCGAAAAAACTATCCCCTTTTACTCATAAATAGTGAAAGTTCAACAGAACAAAATAAACTGCTCTTATGACTTTATAATGAGCCCCTTTTAGCATGGCAGTCTGTATGATCTAAAGATAGTCCAGATGCTTTCATTAACTAAATTTGAAATATTCAACTGAATATGCATCAGATTCAACCTGGTGTCATATCTCATTAAAAACATGAGGCCTGATACAAACTGTCCTGAAATGCTTGATCTAATCTCTACCTAAAGAGGATCTGAGTTTGCAACTCGTTGGAGTCAAATTACAGAGTCCCCAACATAGTGGGCTCATTTATTCTAACTGGCACAGAAGCATTTTGTTGCTATAGCTGGAGATGTGATGAGGAAGGGCATCTTAACTGCTTTGGAAACCATTAACTCCCCGTATGCTGAAATTGGAGTCTGACCAGAGACAGCCTGATCTGCCCTCCCCCCATCTAGAGAGGGAGTCAATATTGCCACCCTCGGGGGGGCCCCTGGGGCCAGTTCCAGAGAGGCTAAGAGGGCCCTCAGGATAAAAATTCATATAGGGAGTGATCTGTTCCTGGATGCCTATAGGAAAGAGTTTATGGGGTAAGAAAGCATATGTGGCAAACAAAATTGATTGTGTACACACACACACACACACACACACACTCCTTTATCCTTCCTAACAGTACAATCTTGACCAAGAATTGGAGGAAGATGCTTTATCACAGTGCAGGTGGACTGGTCCAGTCATGAGCACAGAGAACCACTGCAGTCAGTGAGCAGCAAGGAAACACCTATAGTGAAGTTTAAGAGGAAATTTTTCTCCCCTGATGGAAGGAAACCCCCTTTTCTGCCATCCTTTTGCCTTTGATGTAAGGATGCGATGGGTGGAGCTACAGTAGCCATCTTGTGACCATAAGGAAAAGACAAACTACCAGAGCCAGAAGGAAAGGAGCTACTGAGCCCAGGTCGGCACTGCCAGACTCTTCTTATTTCAACCATCACCTTTTAGGTGTTCTGTTACTTGATCCTAAAGTATCCCTAACTGACAAGGGTATCTTTCGAATTCTTAGCGTAGGGTTCTGGGTGATTTCTTGTATGTGCTGCCAGAGAAATTTGGTCAAAATGTCTAACAAAGTTACTGATTGCTGAAGACATACCCAGAAACACTGAGCCCTAAGCTGCATAGAACTCTAAGAGGGCCAGGATAGAAGCTACTTCTGCTCAGAGAGGGGACAGACGCAGAAATGTATAAGGCAGCACCTCCACCAAAGACCATATTGTAGACCTCTGTGAATACCTGTCCAGTGTCCAAGCTAGAACTGACGTCTCCATGAACGTCACTATTAATATTGAGATCAGAGTGGAAAATGAGTTGTAGAAAACAAAGGACCTCCTTACGGAACTGTGGATAGAAACTCTTAGCCAGATACATACTCATTTGGGGATGACCCCTCCCACCACCTCCTCTGCTCCCCGACCCCACCAAACTACCGTTTTTACTGAAAGATTCAAATGAATACATTAGCTAAATTTCCCTTTCTATCCTTGCCACCACATCTAAACTGTTACAATGGCCAGCACTGCACCTAGTACGCTGGGCATTTAACAGGCACCTAATTCAAACAGGTATGATGACTACAAAAGAAGAAATGGGGCCTAGTCATGAGGCCCAGCAGTGCTGGGGCCAGACGCCTGGCTTCCAATCCTAGAACCAACTCTCACAAACCATCTGGGTCAACAAGTTACTCAGGCTTCTCAGCCCCGACTGCCTTATCTATAGCAAGGACAAACGTTCTTGCTGCCTATGAGTTGCAAAGATTAAAGCGTGTCCTATATGTTGAGTACTTGTAACGGGACCTGGCTCCTAGTATACACACAATAAATGTTAACCATCACTATTACCCCTTCTCCAAATGGGGTCATTGAGGCTCACAGAGGTTAAGTAACTCATCCCAGTTTCCCAGCCAGTAAGTAATAAAATGGTCTCAAAAGGTCTAATTTAAATAACATGGTTATAATTTATCTTTTATGCTCTTTTAGAATATGGGATAAATATTATTAGTGCTCACCCCTATTGGATTCTCCTTCACTTCTCGAATGCACAGCAGACTACACTTTCCAGCCTCCTCACGATTTCACAGGGCGATGCTACCAATCCTGGCTGAGGAAAGGTGAGCAGATGAGCTGTCAGTGAAAAGCCCAGAAGGATGCTCCATTCTCCCTCTTATGCAGCTGTCCAACCCAACCAAAGTTCCAGAGGTTGAGGCTCCACCGTCAAGGGCTCTGAGAGACTAAGTGGAGCAAGCCATCCACATACAACCAACACCACTCAAGAAGAGCCAGAAATAAAATAAACACTCATGTTCGGTCACTGAGATTTGGGGGCTAGCCTATCTCAACAGGTAGACCAAATCTCCAAAGTTGTATAACAAGAGCATTGGCTTAGTATTGCATTTAATTAATATGACATTATTCCAGTAATTGGTAATTTGTGGCGGAGGGGGGAGTCATCTGACATAACGGTGTTATAATGAGCCAGAAGAAAAAGTTCATGAACATGCTCGCTTTGGTAGCACATATACTAAAACTGGAACAATGCAGAGAAGATTAGCATGGCCCCCGTGCAAGGATGATGTGCAAATTCATGAAGATTCCATATTTTTAAGAGACTCATAAATATGGAGAGCAAACTGAGAGTTACTGGAGGGGGTGTGGGGGGGGGATGGGCTAAATGGGTAAGGGGCACTAAGGAATCTACTCTTGAAATCATTGTTGCACTATACGTTAACTAATTTGGATGTAAATTGTAAAAAAAAATTTTTAAAATATGTAATTCCATGCAGTAAAAAAAATCATAAAATAGAAAAAAAAGTTCACGAACATTGTTCTACAGCTTAATTTTCTATTACACGTAATAATCATGCTGCAAACCTACAAGACAAAGATAAATAATTATGAATTTTAGGAATAAAATAGCTCATAATTTTAGTATTTTAGAAAGCCTTATATTGTTGCTTCACATTTTCTTCAGGATATCAGGGAAAAATCTATTGTGAAAATTATCATAGTCTTTTGGGTTTTCAAAAGAAAAAATTGGTTTTATTTTCCCTAGACCTAGAACATTTGAATAGAAAAATTTGAATCTTAAAAATACATTTATCTTCTAAAGACAGGGTTAAGAAAATGAAATCATAAGCTACAGACTAGAATAAGATACTTTCTAATCCTATCTGACAAGAACTTGTATCCACAATATTTGAAAACTCTGAAAAGTCAATACTAAGAAAACAAAGAATTCAATAAAAAATTCGGAAAAGGGGGCACCTGGGTGGTTCAATTGGTTAAGGGTCCGACTCTTGGTTTTGGTTCAGGTCATGATCTCGAGGTTTGTATGTTCAAGCCCCCTATAAGGCTCTGTGCAGGCATTGCAGAGCTTGCTTAGGATTCTCTCTCTGTCTCTCTCTCTGCCCCTCCACTTGCACTTGCATGTGCTCTCTCTCTCTCTCGCTCTCTCTCACTCTCTCTCAACTAAGTTTGTTTATTAAGTTATTTATTTAAAAAAATAATCTTGAAAAGATTTGAGCAGTCATTTAACCAATGAAGAGATGTGCTGTAAAAGCACATGAAGGGATATTTGGCCACACTCATTAGGAAAATAGAAATGAAAATCATACGAAACACCACTATACACCTAATAGAATAGCTCCAAAAAATTGACATTACTAAATATAGAGGGATGATGTGCAGTAACTGAAACCTTTCTACGTTGCTGGTGGGAGTGCAAAACGTTATAGCCCTTGGCTGAATAATTTGACAATTTCTTGAAAAATTACGTGCATACCACATAACTCAGCAATTCTACTCCTAGACATTTACCCAAGAGAAATGAAGACCTGTGTTTTCACAGAAACCTCTTTACGATCATTTGTAGCAACGTGATTCATAATTGCCAAAATCTAGCAACAAACCAAATGTCAACAGCTTAGAAATGGGTAAGCAAACTGTGGTACGTCCATCCAGTGGAATACTACTCACCAATAGAAAGGATCCCACTACAGATGCACACCACAACATGGATAAATCTGGAGAGAATTCTGTTAAGTGAAAGAAGCCAGATCTAAAAGATGGTATACTCTATGACTCCATTTATATAATATTCTGGGAAAGGCAAAACTCTAGGGACAGAAATCAGTAATATTGCTGGGGCGATTAGGGTAGAGGGGAGGAAATTGGCTACTAAAGGGGGCATGAGAGAGCTTTCTAGGATGTTGGAAATATTCCTTGCATTAATTGTGGTGGTTGTACACAGTATGAATTTGTCAAATTCGTAGAACTGTACACCTAAAAAGAGAATCTTTTGGTCTTTGGCTCTTTGTAAATTACACCTCGATAAACAACAAAAAAACAGGGGTGCCTGGGTGGCTCTGTTAAGTGTCCAACTTCAGCTCAGGTCATGATCTCACAGTTCTCGAGTTCGAGCCCTGCGTCAGGTTCTGCGTTGACAGCTCAGAGCCAGGAGCCTGCTTTGGATTCTGTGTCTCCCTCTCTCTCTGCCTCTCCCCCACTCATGCGCTTGCTCACTCTCTCTCAAAAATCCATAAACATTAAAAAAATTTTAAAACAAATAATTTTTTAAAACAGGTAATAATTTGAAATGAGCTTGTTCTCCAAATGTTGGTAACATTCTGAAAGTTGGTAAGTTAAGCTTCTTCCTGATTCAACTTACTAACTACAAAATATTAAGTATCTTATCAATACTAACTCTACTTGAAGTATGTATATATTGTTATAAGTCAAAATTTAGAAGAGTAAATCACATTCAAGCAAAAAGAAGCAAAAATAGATCTTGCTTCATAGATCTACACAAAGTATTCATTCAACATAGCTCAACAAATATTTGGGGGTGCATATAGTATCTCAGAATCTGTAAAATGGTCAGCTTTGCAAATTTTAAAGGACCCTGGTACCCATATTGGATCCCCAAATCTTTGTTACCTTAAAGGATGTTAGAAAATGACTTAATGATTTTCTATCTTAGAATAATACCTGGTAAAAATAAGCACATAATGTTACTTATTTTATCATTTAAATTTCTTCCAGTCACTATTATTATGCAAGTAGTTGGCTTTGTTAATTGCTTACCCAACAATCATATGCCAGCACCACCATACAAGTCCTTTCTACCCCAGTGTTACTTTTGTTCAGGTGTCCACTGTCCTGTAGATAGCCATATACTTCCTCAGGAGAGGAGAACCCTAGTCTCAGCCCCAAGAGACACATCATGATTACTCGAAGCCATTTATGGCATCCCCTCCCTCCCCATTCTCTGACCAGTGACTGGTGTAGTCATGGGTATATGATGCAATTGAACCAAAGAAGATGAAGAGAAAGTCTGCCGAAGAGTTTGGGGAAAAGGTCTTGCTTGCTGATCAAGAATTACAAAAGAAGAAGGGCGCCTGGGTGGTTCAGTCGGTTAAGCGTCCGACTTCGGCTCAGGTCACGATCTCACAGTCTGTGAGTTCGAGCCCCGCGTCGGGCTCTGGGCTGATGGTTCAGAGCCTGGAGCCTGCTTCCGATTCTGTGTCTCCCTCTCTCTCTGCCCCTCCCCCATTCATGCTCTGTCTCAAAAATAAATAAAAACGTTAAAAAAAAAATTAAAAAAGAATTACAAAAGAAGAAACCTTCCCTCTTCTACTGGTTGTGGTTATATCTGGTTGAGATGCACAAACTACCATAGCCATCTGGCAACCAGGAGCAGTGCTAGACTGCAGACAAGCCAACTCACGGAGACTGAGGAGGCAGAAAAATGGAAAAAATCTAGCTCTGGTGACATCACTGAATTCCTGAATCAGTCTTAGAACAGCCCTACCTCCACACTTCCTGTTATCTCAGCTAACAAGTTTCCTTTACTTTTGAAGCCAGTTGAGTCAGACTTTTCTGTTATTTGAAGTCAAAAATATGACTAATATATCTATGTACAGCAAATACACTGTTTTCCATTGCAAGAGGAGGGAAAGCTAAGATCACAGAAAAGGAAGTAGGGTATTCCACATTTGTTTTTTTTAGACCTTGAGCATATAGATTTATTTTTGTTGACTAAAAAAATGGATGAAGTTCTAACCTTAAATGTTGATAAAATTTTAAACTGGATGGTGGGGTATATGGGAATTCAGTGCTATCTTCACAACTTGTCTGTAAATCTAAGACTAACTGTGAAAGGTTTATTTGAAAATAGGGATAAAAATAGCAGTAGATAGGAGCATCTGGGTGGCTCAGTCGGTTAAGCTTCCAACTCTTGATTTCGGCTCAGGTTAGGATCTCATGGTGCATGGGATTGAGACCCACAATGGGTTCTGCACTGATGGAATGGAGCCTGCTTGGGATTCTCTTCCCCTCTGTCTGCCCCTCCCCCCACATGCTCATGGGTGCACTCTTTGTCTCTCCCCAAAATAAATAAACATAAATAACAGTAGATAAAAATGGGCTTTAAAAATGAGAGATTAATTTGCATAGTAATAGTTCAAACATGAGCAACTTCTATGGCAAAATGTCTTTACTTACATAGTCATTTCCATACAACTTCCTATGGAGCTAAGGCACCTCCTAAAAATGTGTAGGAGAACAGGAATCACTGTGTCCATTCAATAGATAAGAAAACAGCTATACTAGCGCAGTAAAGTGACATGTTAATTGGAGACAAAGCCAAGAATAGACCTGGCCTCCCACAAAGGCAGTTTGCTTTTTCCTCTCTTCATGCACTTGACATGGCTTGGCTTGACTGACTTGGCATGACCTGACTCTTAGACAAAAGCTTCCGGGCAAAGAAAATTTTCAATTTGGTGGAAACTATTCAGGCAATCAGGTTACAGAGGAATAATTCATATGCTATGAGGTGAAGAATCTAATTTTTCTCTCAACTTTTCAAGACCCAAACAAAACAAACCATAACTAGAAAATCAGTGCGTCGAGCAAATGACTGCTGCTCTCTCAAACATCCCAAACACCTTGACTTTCACCAAACTTTAGCAACTTAGAGTACACTAGAATTCAATAAAAATGCCCTCTATATATCTTTAGTTCTTAAGAAAAGCTAATCCTATTTATTAAAATACATTTATAAACAACGGGCAAAACTTGCATATATTCTGCTTTCAACTCATCTCTTAATACAAAATATTCTCATTCTGAAAGGCATTAGCTTAAATTTCTCTACATGAATTATAAGTAGGGTAAAGTACGAGCTGAATTAGAGTACAACTGAATCACTGATAGACTGTATGAAATCCTTCCATAGTGTCATACTGGAGAGGAAAGTCTCTTTTGACTTATAATAAACTCTGCTTTTTTTTTTTTTTTTATCTGCCAGGAAGGATGTGAAGGAAAATTAACTCTAGAATATTAATAACTTGATTCAACAGAAACTAGTAGATCATATCTGTGACCATAGAGGGCTCTCTGTGCGTTTCAAGGAGAAACAGCAGCAACTGAATTGTTCGTTCCCCTCAAAAAGTATATTGATGGAAGGTTGATCAGCGACAGCAGAGCCTTGCTATTGACACACTTCATGGTCCGTGATCCAGCCAGTAGACTCATGAGTGGGACACATTCATCCCAGACGATAAGTATATCGGAGCCTCTAGTTTTTAATCTCAAAAGAGAAAAACTTAATTTTACTAATACTTAATGTATTGTACTGATATTGTTCAACATTTTACCATATATATAAATGATTTGTACATAAATACACACAGTTTAAGAGCACACATTATTTTCCCTAATAGCAATATATGATCAATACCAGCAGAGATCCTTAAGTACCATCGATGAGTGTCCACAATCATTTAATACAAATTACACACTGATTTTGACATGTCTCTCTCCAAATATATTGATCTGTTATGTCTTAAGTACTTCCAAGGGACATACTCACTCTCCAGATGTTTGGTTTCAATTTGTCAGCAACATATGATTATAGTATATGCACCATAATCACAGAGAGCATTCAGTAGTTGAAGTATGATATGCCCTTTTGCAATTGCCTAGGCATGGCATTTGGAAATTAGTATACTATATGACTGAAGAGTTTAAAAAAAACAAAAACAAAAACAGCCAGGTGATTTTTTGATTAAGTTCACTACTTTTAAATTTCTCAGATCACACTGGTCATTATCCTATCCACTGGTCAGTATTTGCACTATGGCACATACGAAAATGAAGAGACAGAAAATAAGTAAATCAATAAATGAATACATCAACTTTCAATAGTGATAAGTGCCAGGGGAAAAAGAATAGGGAGATGTGACAGCAATATGGTTGGGAGAAAGGGCACTTGAGATTATGTGCCCAAAGAAGGTGACCTACAGCAAAGGCCTAAATGAGGAGAAGGAGTTTTCTCTGTAAAACTCTGGGACTGAGCATTCCACACAGAGGGTAAAGGTCCCAAGACATGAACAGTCTTGCCTGTTTGAAAATGACAAATAGGTCTGTGGCTGGATATAGTGTGCACGGAGGGACAGGGAAGAACATAGACAGGGGCAAGACTGTGTGGTGAGGTGTTGAGCTATCACGGGGTTGGTTGAAAGCCATTGGAAGATAGTAAGCACACAACTTGACATGATCTGATTAAAAGATTACTCTGGCTGCTGTGAGGCAAATAGGTTTTAGGGGAAAAGAGAAGATGCAAAGACTGGGCAAGTAGCAGGATTACTCACAATATTCAAAAGGTGGAAGCAACCCAAGTGTCCATTAGTGGATGAATGGACAAACAAAATGTGGTGTCGACGTGCTTGGGAATACCATTCTGCCTTACACAGGAAGGAAATTTTGACACATGATACAACCTCGATGAAACTTGAGGACATGATGCTAAGTGAAGTAAACCAGTCACAAAAGAAAATATTGTATGATCTTATTTACATGGAATATGTAGAAACCTGTCATAGAGAAACCTATGTAGAAACCTCTGTCATAGAGACCGAGGGTAAAATGATCCTGCCAGAAGCTATAGGTAGGAGTGAGTGGGAACTTACCTAACAGGTACACAGCTTCAGTTTATGAAGATGGAAAAGTTCTAGAGACGGATGGCAGTGATGGCTGTGCGACAGTGTGAATGTACTTAATGCCACCAAACTGTACGCTTAAAAATGGCTGAAGTGGTAAACTTTATGTATGTTAACCACAATAAAAAAAATTAGGAGATAAAAAATAAATAACTGAAGAATGATGGTAGCTTGGACGAGAGCCATAGAAGTAGATAGGTAAAGTTATAGTTTGGAACCAGGACATAGAAGAGTTGTGGATTGGACAGGCAAGGAGAAACAGAAGAAAAAACAACTCAAGAATTATTTGTAGGGTTTTTTCTTGATCACGTGGTTAGATGGCGGTACCATTCACAGAGGTGAAGATGGCTTGTGATGGTGGTGAAGAATGGGACGGGATAGAAAACTAGAGGTCTGACTGTTAAAAACTGAGAACAAACTGAGGGTTGATGGGGGGTGGGAGGGAGGGCAGGGTGGGAGGGAGGGCAGGGTGGGTGATGGGTATTGAGGAGGGCACCTTTTGGGATGAGCACTGGGTGTTGTATGGAAACCAATTTGACAGTAAATTTCATATATTAAAAAAAAAAAAAAAAAAAACAAAAAAAAAAACACAAATAAATGAAAAAAAAAAAAAAAAAAAAAAAAAAAGATTTTTTGAGTTATTGTGAATGGCATGCTCTTCACCATGCATATTATCATGCTTTTTGGGTACCGTGAACAAGAGAAAGCTCACTACCAATCTTTAATTCTATAGACCAGAAATAATCTTAATATAGACACATTTTACAGCAAAGGGAACATAGCCAATACTACTGTAATAGCATTGTATGGTGACATTTGGTAGCAATACTTGTGGTGACCTTAACATGACATATAGAGACATTGAATCACTATGCTGTACACCTGAAATGAACGTAACACTATATGCCAGCTATATTCAGCAATATATATATATATATATATATATATATATATATATATATATATATGAACACATTTTATAACACATTCAAGTAATAAATTGCAAAAGTAATTATTGAAAATAAAAAGGCATAATGAGTAAAATCTCATATTTTGATCTCAAAGCTTTATTCTAAGGTTGCAGTGTAAATAATCTTTTTGTAAAATTATTTAAGTCAATAACACTACATGTTTTAATATTTAAAAAATTCTAGCCTCATTTAAAATATAAGAATATATGGGGCGCCTGGGTGTCTCAGTTGGTTAAGCATCTGACTTTGGCTCAGGTTATGATCTCACCGTTTGTGACTTCGAGCCCCACATCAGACTCTGTGCTGACAGCCCAGAGCTTGGAGCCTGCTTCAGATTCTGTATTTCGCTCTCTCTCTCTGCCCGTTTCCCACTCTCATTCTGTCTGTCTCTCTCTCAAAAATAAATAAACATTTAAAAATAATAAAAAATAAAATAAAAAAAAAAAAAAAAAAAGAAAACTAGAGGTCTGATTTGGATGTATTAGGTGTGAGGTGCCTACTAGGATACAATCAAGTTGCAGGTGTCAAGCTGATAGGTCAATGTTTTGTCTGGAGGTCAAAGGGAAGCCAGGGCTATAGATCGGACTCTGAGAGTCATTAGTATGTCAAGCCCTAAGACGAGCATGTAGGTAGAGAAGCTGACCTTGCCATTCATTACACTTGGCTCCAAAATTCACAACATATTACATAATCCAAGGAAGTGGAATAGCTTTGAACGTAAAATACTCAAATGATTTCTCATATGACAAGAGAAAGTTGAGAATAAAGCCAAGTTCTCATGAAAGCCCCTAAAGAATTCTTCACCCTCCCCACTATTATGTGCCTATGTATAACTGCTTATGGTCTTCGAGGTTTCTTCCACCTGCTCTGTAGTCCTCAGTACTGCCTTGTGATGATAGAAAACTAACATCTACATAATAAGAGTTAGCTGACACATATGGAAGATGTTCCAAGGTGGAGGACATATCATAATTATTTGTATCACCCATTAGAACTCTTGCAATGCCCTACACATAACAGACGCTCAATAAACGTGTTGATTAATGGACTCATACGTTAGGGAGACGGGTCTGATCCTCTTCCAATAAGGAGGAAAACAGCAGGATAATCTGTGTTATTGACTCGTAGTTGCAATTACTGACCATTCTTTTTGGGGGCAGCATCCTGCTTTTTTGCATAAATTGCTTAGAAAAAAAAAAAACAGCCTAAACTATTCAAATGAAACAGCAGATTTCAAAGGTCAATGTACTTCTTCACTGTGAACTGAATATGTCTGGCACATTAGGAGCTTGGAAGTTTACTCATTAGTAATGATTTGATTTAATTAAAACTATTTCTGATCATCAGGAAGTGTGGGCATGAGAACCTCTATGAATCAATGCACCTCCTACTTGACATCAGGTCAAAGCAGGTCAACAGCAGCACTCATCATTCACACTCATTCATACAACAAACATGGCCATGTACATACCCATTAGACTCACCCTTAATTCTCAAGTAACTCATAATTATGTTCATGGGCTAGGTTCCTCCTATGCAGTGAGAAGAGGCAGAGACATTTTCAGGATCATTGTGCCTGTGGATGGGACACAGGGTAAAAACAAAGTTTACTCCAAGCCAGAATTTATTAAGTTGGAATCTTTTAACTATCACATGGTATAAAAATTTGTGGGTAAATAATAGGTTACTAGATGACTAGAAGATTCTCCTAATCTCAAGATTAGGATGGTGACTTTATGTCAAAAGCAGTTGTCTTACCAACAGCATTGAAACATCTAGAGAAGGAAATTGCCCTTCAGAAGGAGAGTGGCCAGACTGGAGGCTGGAGAACGGGGAGTCAGAAGGCGAGCAGCTGGCTGTGAGTAGCCAGCAGTGCCGAAGGCTGGAAGTTCAGGTTCCCGGAGTGAGCCCACTGTGTTCCAGTGGTGGATTTTTGCCCATGAGTGTGGATGCAAGACCACTGAAATTTGAATCACACAGCTAATCTCCATTGTTGTGATTTCGTACATAGGAGCATCTTTCTCATTACAATTTGGATTCTCATTTCTAGTTCTCTTTGCTATTGAGAAAACCAACCTTGTCTGGTCTTCTCAGGATTATATTTTCTATTTTAATTAGGTAAAATGGCATCTAGTTTGTATATTAGGCTCATGTGAACTGGGTTCATTACGTTGCAAGAAATGGATCCATCTTGAGGTGCTGACTACATGCCATTTCGGAGCCTGCAGATCTGAGGGCTCTACTGTAAATGCATCAAGGGAAGTGAGAAACTATGAGGCTTTTGGGCAGACAGCCACCCAACCTCCCCACATAACACCGCTAACTATGGCATAGTTGAACTTTCAAGCCCCAACAAATCTCCCTGGAAATTTTGGTGTGAACAATCTTACAATGCCTGTTAGTAATACTTCTTCACCTTGACAACTTTTTTATTCCTCCACAGATTATTTGAACTGTTGCGGTTTTGCTTCATTTTGCTTTGTCAGGCATAAATGGAAGAAAGGAGTCATAATTTCTGTTGGACCTTGAGTTTTGTTTCGGGCAGATAAAGGAGGCTTTTTGCGCCTGACACACAAACATTAGGCACAGGGTCCCAACTCCTGCATGTGTCCCTGTAGATTCGTGAGAGTCATGACCTCCACTCCAAGAACTTGGGAAGAAAGAGCAGTGAAAGTTGTTGACATTCCACCTCGCAAAAAGCTAAAAGCATGAGTAAGATATCTAGAGCCTATAGCTTGAGAGGTCATGTAAATGTGATCTGGCAGAAACAAACCAGCCTACATCTATGGATATGTGAGTGGGTATTTCTAATGAGACCTGTCAGATGCTTGTTACCACAAAATAAATGCCTTTCGGCTGCCTTTTTTTTTTTTCTTCTGATTTAAAAGCAAGCAAAACTGTAACACAATTCTTGAACAAATTTTGAATGATATCATCCCCGCTAATGCTGGGTGTTTGTGTTTTGTTTTGTTTTTACAATTCAGTTCATCACTGCAGGCAAATCAGTCTCTCATTCATAAATTCTCTGATTGTCAAAACAATGTACATGATCGTTAATCATAATGTAATATATCTTGAAAAGCAATCATAACATAAAAGAAGACTTTGTCTTACATAAAGGACAGCCTATTACGATCTATTTTAAAGCCAATCGCTGATTGGCTATTCACTAATTTGTTGATATGAGCAACAAAATTTTATTTTGGAATCCCTCAGGATTTTGGTGGCCCTGTAGTGTTACAGCTACATTTCTGAGTTGTCTTTTTATCTTCTTCTAGCTTTGGTACTTGTGGCTCTTTAGGTAGGAAAATTTAAAACTTTATCTAAACATATTCCTGTTGAGAATTTTTAAATGTTACATGAATGAATCACATGAGAATATATAGATCATTATTTGGCATATGAATTGGAATTCCTAGTTGTAAACCAAAGAAGCAAATACTGGTTGACTTAACCAAAAGAGAACGGACACTGTGTTAGTTTCAAAGTTTTGTTTGTAACAAAATATTATAAATGAGGTGGCTTAAAACAACAGAAATGTGGGGTACCTGGCTGGCTCAGTAAGTAGAATATACAAGTCATTTTTTTTTTTTTGGTTTTTTTTTTTTTTTTTTTTTTTTTTGAGAGAGAGAGAGCATGAAAGCAGGGGAGGGGCAGAGGGCAAGGAGGAGACAGAATCTCAAGCAGGCTCCATGGCCAGCACAGAGCCCAATGTGGGGTCAGCCTCATGACTGTGAAATCATGATCTAAGTGGAAATCAAGAGTCAGTCGCTTAACCAACTGGACCATCCAGCTGCCCCAAGCATACAACTCTTGATTTCAGGGTTGTAATTTTGAGCTCCACGTTGGGCATAGTTACTGGTTTTTAAAAGGTGGGGGGCACCTGGGTGGCTGAGTCAGTTAAACATCTGACTTTGGCTCAGGTCATGATCTCTCACAGTATGTGAGTTCAAGCCCTACATCAGGCCTCTCTACTATGAGCACAGAGGCCGCTTCGGATCCTCTGTCCCCCTCTCTCTCTGCCGCTCCCCCCATATATTCTCTCACTCTCTCTCCCCTGTTCTCAAAAATAAACATGTATAAAAATAAATAAAACAAAAATTTAAAAAATAATTAAAACAAACCAACAGAAATGTATTGTCTTCCAGTTCTGATGGATGTAAATCCAAAATTAAGATGTTAAGAGTGTCAAACTCTCTATCTTAAAGGCTCTAGGGAAAATGCCTTCCTGGTCTCTTCCAGCTTCTGCTGATTCCCAGAAATCTTTGACATTCCCTGGCTTATAGATGGATCACTACAATCCCTTCCTCCATTGTCATAATGGCATTCTCATTGTATGTCTGTCTCTTCTCATGACAATATCAGTAATATTGGGTTAGGGTCCTCCCTCAATCCAGTATGACATTATCTTAACTTGCTTATATCTGCAAAGACCCTATTTCCAAATAAGGTCACTTTCACAGGTACCAAGAAATAAGGACAGTCTAATAATATTAAGTCCAGAGGACTAAGATACAGGAACATATTTGTTACTACATGCTGCTGAGATGTACGATGTACAGTCTTTCATCAGTCGTTGTGTTGTTACCCAACTCCTCCAAGAGTTAACAGGACTGTGCATCTGAATGGCCAGCCAAGTTTGTGTCAAACATGACCCACACTTGGCAGAATGGGGGCAGGAGTCTCTGTCCCCTTCAGCTTCTGTACTGTGAGGACATACCAGAGTTAGTCCCCAAGAGGGAAGGGATGAATCCCCCTGAAGAGCCAGATGCTGTTAGAAAGACGGAATATAGTCTGAGCTGCCAAGGACTTCTACATCATACTTATATAGCTGCTCACAGATGAGGTGTGACCAAAAAAAAAAAACAAAACACCAACCAACAAACAAAACAACAATAACACACACACACACACACACACACACAGAAAAGGATTCTGGAAGTGCACCACAGTTTGTCTACACACCTTCAAGATAGACAAGAAATCAGATACACAAGTCCAAAACACTTGTGTAAAATCTTTGGGCTCAGATGTCTTTCAGAATTGAGAACTTTTCAGATTTTAGAAAGATAATGTAGTATACAGATCATATACTATTCAGGGTATGCAACAGCATCCCATAATCAAATGCATAAACATTTCTGTAGTGAATTTTTTGAATATTCACACTAAAGGATAGAAAAGACCAAAAATAGCCTCAGGTCAGTTTAGGTCAGTTTTAAGACCTAAATGAGGTTGGGTCTGATCAAGTTTGCTATTTTTTAAAACGGGGGTTTTCAGAACTTTGTGTATTCCAGAAATACAGGGGATGGTAGACTATCCTTTTTTTTTTTTTTTTTCCCTGACCTTCACAAATTTACAAAATCTAAACAAATCCGAATGAAATGAAACAAAAAACATTCCAGGTAAATCTACAGCCTCCAGCTGTACCTGTGAACTCTCAATCTCGAATCTGCAATCGCAATCTGCTCTATAAACTTCTAGTCTATTAATCTCCTATAATCTACAACTAGAATACAATCTCAGTCTATAACCAGTGTATAGTCCTGTAGCTTTGGGTTCATAACAGTCACAGAAGGAAAGGGAAAATGTTCTGAAAAGGGGCAATTCTCTTCCAACTAGGTCTAACTTGAGAATATATTCATGCCATACACAGTTCAAATGACAGTTACATATCTTCATATCAATTGCATTCATATCTATAATGATAAAAATTTAGAGGCCTGTGGTAATTGGTCTGTGAATTATCGTCATTTTTTTCCTCAAACTATAACAAAGAAAGTAATCTCTTTAGGTGATCTTCATCTGCAATTTTACTCTATGAACATAAGCACTATATGGAAAAAGGGAGAATAAATTATTTATGCCCAACATCAAAATGGTTTGATTTTCCTAGTTCTGCTTTGGTTTTGTCCTGCCTAGAGTATAAAAAGACCCAAGACACGAAGAAAGAATTATGGTTCCTCTTTGGGACATAAATGTTAAAAAAGCTGTTTTAAAATGTGTGAATTACTAAGTGAAATGAAGAAAGCTGAGATAAATAATGTATCAGGTTCGTGGATCAGAAGATCTACCATTGTTAAGATATCAGTTCTCACCAAATTGATCTACAGATTGAATGTAACTTTAAGCAAAATCCCAAGGGTTTTTGTTTGTTTGTTTTGGTCTTGGTTTTTAGAAATTGTTGATTCTGAAACTTACACAGAAATGCAAAGGACCTAGAATAGCCAAGACAATTTTGAAAAAAACAAAACTGAAGAACTATTATAACTGATGTAAGACTTAGCATAGAGCTCTAGTAATCAAGGGAGTGTGAAAACTAGGCATATAAATCAGTGGAACAGAATAGAGAGTCCAGAAATAGATGTCATATATGTCAACGAGTTTTGACCAAGATGCAGAGGTAATTCAGTGGAGAAACATAGCTATTTCAAAAAAATGGTGCTGGAATAAATACATATTTATAAGGAGAAGGAAATTCATTCAGACCCCTGCCTCACACCATATGCAAAAATTTACTCAAAATAGATCAGAAATCTAAACATAAAAGATAATCTACAATTATTTAATAGAAAAAAATTGTGTGACTTTGGCAAAGATTTCTTCCAACACAGAGTATGGATTGTGAAAAGAAAAATGATAAATAGGATTTTATCAAAATTAAAAACCATTGCTCTTTGAAAGATACCACTAAGAAAATGAAAAGGCAAGGCACAGACTGGTAGAAAATATTTGCAGAACGTGCATCTGAAACAGGCTTATATCCACAATATATAAACATCTCTTACAACGCAATAATAAGATAACTTATTTTAAAAGCTGAGCAAAAGATTTGAACAGAAACATCACAGAAGAGATGATAAGCGAATGGCCAACATGCACAAGAAGAGAGAGTCAACATCACGCCACGAGTCATCAGGAAAATGCAAATTAAAACCACAAAATAGGCACACGCACTAGAACAACCAAAATTTTAAAGACTGGCAATATCAAGGTTTAGCAAATACCACTTTGGCACAGTTTAGTTATTTCTTAAAATGTTAAACATACACTTACCCTATGACCCAGAAATTCCGCCGTTGGGTATTTATCTAAGAGAAATAAAAACCTATGTCAACACAAAGACTTGTACGTGAATAGCTAGAGGAACTCTATTCATAATAGTCAAAAGCTGGGAATGATCCAAATGTCCATCAACAGGTGAATGGATAAATAGTTACATATCCATGTAATGGAATACTATTCAGCAATAGAAAAAGAATGCACTATTGATACATGCAATCTCTTGGATAAATCTTGAAAATGTAATACTTACTGAAAGAAGTCAGACATAAAGAAGTATGAATCCAATTCACATGAAACTCGAGAATAGATTGCTCTTTGGGAACAGGGCATGATTGAGTGGGAAGGGGGCCCAAGGGAGGCTTTTGGAGTTCTTTTTTTCAGATTGTGCTGGTGATTACATGGAGTGTCATTGGTCAGAATTCATTAAACTTGACACTCAAATGGAATCATTTACATACAGTAAAAATGAAAACTCCTTGGAGTTTATTTTTTTATTTTTATTTTTTTTTTAATGTTTATTTTTGAGTGACAGAGAAAGAGCGCATGAGCAGGGGAAGGGCAGAGAGAGAGGGAGACACAGAATCCAAAGCAGGCTCCAGGCTCTGAGCTGTCCGCACAGAGCCTGACACGGGGCTTGAGCTCATGGACAGTGAGATCATGACCTGAGCCAAAGTCAGACGCCCAACCAACTGAGCCATCCAGGCGCCCCTAGAGTTTATTTTGAGAAAAAAACTGTACTAACTCTGATCACTGATGCTTTAAGTTTCCAGTGCAAGAGGGGCGCCTGGGTGGCGCAGTAGGTTAAGCGTCCGACTTCAGCCAGGTCACGATCTCGCGGTCCGTGAGTTCGAGCCCCACGTCAGGCTCTGGGCTGATGGCTCGGAGCCTGGAGCCTGTTTCCGATTCTGTGTCTCCCTCTCTCTCTGCCCCTCCCCCGTTCATGCTCTGTCTCTCTCTGTCCCAAAAATAAATTAAAAAAAAAAAAAAAAGTTGAAAAAAAAAATTAAAAAAAAAAAAAGTTTCCAGTGCAAGACAGGAAGGGGCTCTGCTATGTCCATGTCTTGGGTCAATATTTTTCTGATCAATAGTGCCATTCTCATCTAAAGTATTTATTTGAAACCTTTGAGAGAAACATTGTTTAGAAACTTCATGGAAGTTAACATACATTCAAGTGAGTTATGTATCATTATCAAAATGAGAAGAAATTTATAAAACTAGTGCCTACGTTTAAAATGAGCATAGAGAAGGACACCTGGGTGGCTCAGTCGGTTAAGTGTCCGACTTCAACTCAGGTCATGATCTCACGGTTCCTGAGTTCAAGCCCCACATCGGGCTCCATGCTGACAGCTCAGAGCCTGGAGCCTGCTTCGGATTCTGTGTCTCCCTCTCTCTCTGCCCCTCCCCCATTCACACGGTCTCTCTTTCCCTTAAAAATAAATAAACATTAAAAGGTTTTGGGTTTTTTTTAAATGAGCATAAAGAGTGTATTAGTTTTCTAAGTTGCTATAACAAAGTATGATAACCTGAGTGGGTTATGGGTTGCTTGAGACAAAAAATGATTGCCTCTGGAGTTCTAGAGGCTAGAAGTCTGACATCAAGGTGTTTGTGGAGTCCTTCCTTGCCTATTCCTAGATTCTGATGGTTAATAGTGATCTTTGGCTTTCCTTGGCTTGTGGCTGTCTAACACCAATCTCTGCCTTCATCATTACATGGCGGTCTTCCTATGTGACTGTCCTCAACATCTTAACGGATTTGGGGCCCAACCTACTCCCTTATGACTTTGTTGTAACTTACCTAATTACATCTATATAACCATATGCCTAAGCTTTGTGCTGGAGACCAGGGTTGCAAAGAACAATAAAGACCCTACTGTTGAAGAATTCAGGTTTCACAAAGGGAAGAGACAAGGAAACGAATACTTAAAATATCCTGTGGAATGTGCAGATAGAGAATTATTCAAAGGTGGCAAGGAGAAGAGTGTGAGTGAAGCAGCTTTTCTCTAGAAGGAGGGAGAAAAGGTTTAGGAAACAGATGAATGTTTTCCAGTCAAAGGGATAGCATATCCAAAGCCATGGAAGTGTGTGTGTTGGGGGGAGAATATAGCATGTTCAGGTATTATTAGCAGTTTGAGTGATGGGGTGTTTAGTTGCATTGGGTTATTTTTTTTTTAATTTTTTTTAACGTTTATTTATTTTTGATACAGAGAGAGACAGAGCATGAATGAGGGAGGGTCAGAGAGAGAGGGAGACACAGAATCCGAAGCAGGCTCCAGGCTCTGAGCTGTCAGCATGGAGCCCGATGTGGGGCTTGAACTCGGGAACCGTGAGATCATGACCTGAGTTGAAGTCGGACGCTTAACCGACCAAGCCACCCAGGCGCCCCTAGTTGCATTGGGTTATTAACGAAGGCAGATGAAAAGCGTAGAACAAAAATTGAGGCCAGATAATGTCTTGTTCACCATAGCAGAAATTTAAATGTTAGTTTATGGGAAATAAAAAGCTAGTTAAAAGCTTTTAAGGAAAGAAGTAATAATATTTGTATTTGTAAGCAGGGAATTAATAACCATATTCTTAAGGGAAGACCAAGGCGGCTTAGCTGAACTAAAGCAATGTCAGTAGAACAAGAAAACAAGGGGTGGCTTCCAGAGATGATTAGCAGGGAGAATGAATAGAAATAGTGGCTGGGCAAAAGGGAAAATTCAGTTAAGTGTAGAAGAAGATATGGGAGAGAAAATGACACTTAAGATTTCGCTTATTCATGTTCCTCCTTTGGGAGTGCTTTTGCAGGGGGTAGAAACACTACAACAGGTTAAAAAATAGATGGGAAAATGGAAATGAAGAGAAATAAATTGAAGTCAAGATGAAAAGTAGCTCTTTAAATGCATACTATATGATTTATTTAATAACTTGATACGAGACAGATGTGACTTGGAATTTAAGTTTATTTATTTTAAGAGAGAGGGAGAGTGAGAGTGAATCCCAAGCAGGCTCCTCACCGTCGGCCCAGAGCCCAGTGTGGGCTTGAATTCACAAACCGTGAGATCATGACCTGAGCCGAAACCAAGAGTAGAACACTTAACCGACTGAGCCACCCAGGCATCCCTTGACTTGGAATTTCTTAATGGCCAGAGCAAAGAAAGAAGTAGTTTCAGTGCAAGATGCACAATGTCCAAAGGGTGAAAAAAAGAAAAGGGAGAATTCAGCTTTCCATGGCACTGAGAACAGAAAGGAATTTCTCCTGTAGGAAAGGGTCAATTTTAGTACACGTAAAAACAGAAGAAGAAGAACCAGCACAGGTGAAAATATGCAGGCAAATTCAAGAGAGATGGGGTTTGACAATCGAGACTTGGGAATCGCTGCCGTCAGGTATATGTGTTCTTCCACATGTTCCATTGTTATTACCACAAGAATTTCACTAGCAGAAGGCACATGTGAGAATATTGAAGATTCTCAATAGAATCTGGTAAATAGAATCTGGTAAAAGGCTACAAGTTGAGAAAATTGCCACTGAGTTCTATTTTCAAAAAGGGGGCGCCTGGGTGGCTCAGTGCGTTAAGCGTCTGACTTTGGTTCAGGTCATGATCTCAGGACTGGTGGGTTTGAGCCCCATCGGTCTCTACACTGACAGTACAGAGCCTGCTTGGGATGTCTGTCTCCCTCTCTCTCTGCCCACCCCCTACCCCGACTAGTGTTCGTTCTCGCTCTCTCTTTCTCTCTTTCTCTCTCTCTTAAATAAATAAACATTACAACTCATAACTCATAACTCATAACTCCCTGACTGCAGTTAAGACTGACCAAGCCCCAACCACAATCAACAGCAAAGGTGTGTTCTCATCCCTATTACAGGGAAGCATAACTGAGAATTCTTGTCAATACTTCCTTTAATGTTGTACACATGTGTCAAGCCCATTCGATCCTCAACTAGTGACTTCAGAATAAAAGAGGCAATACTCAGTCATGACCAAAACGTTTTTTTCAGATAACTAATGTTCACCATATGCCCATCTCTGCTTTCTTGAAAAGTAAGATACACTTCCATATTTTTTCTGTTGCCGATTTAGAGGAAGAATATGTATGCAAGTGATTTAAAGTCTTGAGTAAGTCCATTCCCCTGTTTTGACTTAGAGCTATCGGCCGCACGCACGAAATCAAAATACAGACCTTCAGAATCCATATGCGTTTTAAGAGACATTTAAGGGAATTCATTACTGCTGTTTAACTTTTTATGCACATCCTGATGGCATCTGCCTAGAATTCCCCAGAAACCACTGGATTCAAATCTTTATCAGTTTCGTATATAGTATCTCTGAAACCATCTGGTTCTTAACAGTTTAGGGGACACAGTGAAGCGAAATCCTGCTAGTTGCTCTGTACCTAAAGTGGTTTTCTCTTTATCAAGTAGAACATAAAGTTTTCACGTTATTTTCTAGTAATCCTTGACTCAGTGATAATAAAGCTTTGGTATATGTCTGCCCTTAGACTGGGTTCAAACTTAGAATTAAAGCACAGAAAAATAATACCCACTTGGCACTGTGCCTTTGTGCTGTGGCAACTAATTTTCAATGTTGCCATCTAAAAAATTCTAGACTAGAAATTCGGCTTCACTCTCACTAAGTAATGAATGTCACAGTCCGCAAAATAAGGGAAATACCGGTGTTCCTTGACATCTGAGGTTACTATCCTCTCTCTTTATAAAACAAAATAGGATATTAATAAACAGTTAATTGTACAGGCACAGTATAGAAAAAATGAATTTCCAAGAATAGCAGTGTGAATGCTAGATTTTGCTTTCAGGTTCAGTAGATTTTTATCTTGAGTAATAGCTTAAAGGATCAAGCAGCTACTGATTTCATAAGCTCGATCACACACCTCCCAGTAGAAAACAAATTGGCATTCGGAGTTCGTGGATAGAGTGCTATTCAAAGTGGCTCCGTAGTCATTAAAACGGAGAGTTGGTTTTGTGAATGGCGTCAGTGAAAATTTTTTCTCATGTAAAGAAAACAGTAGGAATAAACTTTGAGTCAAAGGCAAGTTCTTCTGGTCCCTCATCCACAATGTTTATCCCAGTGGGATATGATACAGCCTGTGCAATTGCTATGTTCCACAATAATTATAAAGGGCAATAACATGTGGTATGAATAGAACATGTAACAAAGAACAGCAGTAGATGGTAAAATAAACCACTGGTTATGTCAAAACTAATAACTTATTTACTCATGCAGAGTCAATGAGTTAAGAGGTCAGATGAGCCCCGGTGTTTAAGCCTTACTAATCGTACACGTGGCTTTTCTGGTTCATCATTTTCAACAGTTCCTTCAGAGCCATTTTAAGGATTATGTGAAATTGACTGGATTTCATTAATGGCTTATGTAAGAACATGTGCTCGTATCTTTGAAAGCGCGGTCCAAGGTACTCCATGTAAGCATTTGCCTTTTTGCAGCTTCTGGAAGAGGTGGAGCGTTATAAGAACTCCTGTCATAAATACAGCATTCACTATCACAGAAAACAACATCCATCTTTTTTAGGAATGAAAGTGATTGTACAGTGTGACACCCAAAGCATCTTTAAAATGTTATGTATCATGGTGTACTTAAAAAAAAAAAAAAAAAAAAAAAAAAAACCCAGGGCACTTCTCATTGATCTTCCCATTTTACTTTGATTTAAAATGCAGATCTTTTCTTCCTATTGAAATCTTTGCATTTTTATTTATAAACGTATAGGGGGAAAACCCATTTCAGACATATGCAGCCTCATAAATTATGTTTGGTAGTTGAAACAGTATGCACTTATGTCAGGGATTGAACATCCTCCTTTATTAGAATGCTATTTATTGCCACCAGCTGCACAGCTTAGCTAAGAAAGTTCTTGACACCAGCGATTGCTTTTCAGCACCACTGCTTCCGGCTCCTAACAGGGGCTTCTATTTCCAAATGAAGCCACCCCTCTCGAGCTCTTCCTTCTGCCACACAGATACCTCCTGTCATCGTGATGCTGGAGAATCGATGGGGGATGGGACTGTACCCACTCATGCTCTATGATCTCCCAGGCTGTAAATCTCCCATGGCTTGGAGATTTCTTGCCTAATAGCCCTGGCCTGAGAGCTGTCAAATGCATTCGGGGAATCCACCCCACAGTAACGGATTTTTCAAAATTAAGATGTGAATTTAGCTGGTGATCAAAGGGTGTTTCAGAGTCGTTGGCGTGTATTTCAGAAGAGACGGGTGGTGCATATCACAGTAGACCCTGGCCCTTTATTTTATTACATTTTCCAGCAGGGAAAACTAGACAAAGGTAATTACTCTTCTTCCGTTAAAGACTATGATTACACTTGCATGAACAGTTAACCCTGCTGTTATTTTCTGTGCTGCCTGTGTCAATGGCATCCAGGCCATCCAAGCAGGAAAGGTATAGAAATGGGAGCCTCAGCTCATTTCCAACCGTACAGTAAGTCCACTTTGGAAGGTAATCTTCCGAACCACAGATGTGCATGCCAACACCAGCCCGTTCCATTTTTTGTTGACAGGACCTGTGTCTGTGTCTTCAGCGTGCCAGTTTGAACACTCGCTCCCTTTTTAATGCCTCTGCACATAATTGGGCTCTCGGAGCCCACAGAGCTAACAGCAGCAGTGACAGGGGGAGACCTCCCTCTGTGAAGATGGAAATGGAATTTCCTTGCTCTCCTCTAGAAAGGAAATTCCCTCTAGGTCAAGGTTGAGGCTTTCTTCGGTGTGGGGAGGGCAAGCTTACGCAGAAGATACCTTAACCTGTGATCCTGTAGAGCTCTCTTGAAGTGGTGTCAGGCCCTCAAGCCTTCATAAGTAGCAAATTTCTCCCCTTGACTAAACAAGAGGACAAGCAGAAAATTGATTTCTAGACCCTATCTTTGAGATACAGACTGAAAATTAGAACTTCAGCACACTCTTTCCCCTAACCGAAAGCTCCGACAAAAACAGGCTCTGAGTGGGCTTAGTTCCAGGCTTGGAAATGCAGCTGTTCAACCTGAGATCCCTTTATGGGGCAAAGTCATTGCTCCCTTCCTTGGGTTTTGCTTCTGATTCAACAAGAGATTGGGTTAAACTCGGTCATGGGGCCATGATTTACAATAATATCCACCCTGAAGTTCACCAATCACTTGCCAGGCAAATAGTATTCTCTGCATCATGACAGGGCAGAACCCAGAGCACAAAATGGTCACCTGTGGTTTCCCTGGTGTTACCCACTGGCCGCAAGATGCTGACAGGGATGCCAGACAGCCAGCGTGGTTTGTTGCTTGTTAGGTGGGCCAATCTCCACTTGCAGACTGAGTAGAAAGAGCGGGAAGAAAAACATGGATTCAAAACCTCATCTGGAAGAGGGAAGATGCTGAATGGAGATGAGGTTGGGGGTCAGTGAGGGTCTGCGTGTATTTCCACATTGGCAGTGGGAGCCTGGGAGGAGTGAGCTCCCAGGCTTCAGAGGCTCTGACCCGCCTGCACGCTGACCTAGAAAAGAAAGAAGAGGAAAGATGGGATTTGGGTAGATTTACTTATTTTTCCTAAAAAGTGCATGATTAAAAACAAAAGGAACTCCTCTCAGGTGACTTGGTAAAATGTCCCAAGTTGATGTGCACTCTCTAATGAGGTTGAAAGTGGACAGTGTATTCTAGAAAACTAAAGAATGAGAATCAGGTTTTTTTTTGTTTGCTTTTTAAAAGGGGGATTACCAGGAAAAGACAGACAACACCAGCACTAGAAATGGAACCTTAGAACATAAGTTGAGTACATGGCTTGAGGAAGTCCAGAGAAATGTGGTTACTGTCTTCTTTCAAGATGATCCATTTCCTGAAATGTCACGTAGTGGAGTCTGATCCATTCATTTAATATTTATTGGTGATGTTAGCAACATATAGTTTAGATAGAAAAATAGGGAGATAAAAAATATTCCAAAAGCCAGAAGTTCGAACCTGTTTCCTCTGTCTTGTGACAGCAATTTTAATTCATTCTGTAATATCTATTAAGTATTAGTTGTATGCCTGCTAAGGGCCAGATACTATAGTAGGTGTGACGGATCTTTAAATTCTCTAATTTCTAGGATTTTACCCTCTACTGTAACTGAGATTTATAACAAATTTTTAGGAGCCTATTGAGCCAATTTGGGGAAAGTCTGCCTTCACTCACTTCATGTTGTAAGAAGCCTTTTCAGGGAGGTCTGCGATTTATATCACTTTGCCTAAACTTCTTCAAGCTATTACAGACTTCTCTCTTACTCATATAAAATTTCCTCACTTTAAACTTTCCAAAGGAGGTTCATTTAGCAAGTAGGGAAATGTTAAAAATTGGAATTATGTTAGTTCTCCCATCTTTGTCAACGAGAGAATACTTATTAACTAAATATGATTTCCATTTCAGGAAAATAAATACTTGTGAATAAATCAATTAACTGATATTCTGATGTCCTGCCAGAAATTTTCCATTTATTATATCAGATCAGTAGAATAAACATCACTAAATGGCACTAACAATTATCATTCATCTCAAATGAACCCAGTAGAATTAAGTGACTCGGTCCACAAGATTTTCTCTCAGTTGCAAGAATGTAAAATAGCAATTTCAGCAGTTAGACCAAATGGAATAACACAGAACAAAGTCACTTGAATGCACATGGAATCCAGACCAGACTATCTAAGCTGCTGTTCTGTAGGACCTTGTGCAAATTGAACATGTTCTCAATGCCTCGTCTGTAAAGTGGGTGTGATTACTTAGCTCTCACGGAGAATAAGTTGTTTTAAATGTGCTAAGCGCACAATAAATGGTAGCTATGTTTATTATAATGTCAAAAATATTTTTAAATGAATATACATAGAAGATTTTGCAGTTATCTTTTGCTTGCTATGGGCAGAAAACTTAGTAGGGGCAGTTACACCTTTAGGCCATTATTTAATACAATAGTTGGCTTTCCTGGGTAAATTCATCTCTTTTCTCTAAATGTTACACTCACTCTTGTGTCATTTTGCTGCTTACTAAGACTAAATACCAGTGCTCTCCCACACCTAGGGAGCTCCTAAAATCCCCTCAGAACCTTGCCTGACTTGCAGAAGTAAGATGATAAATCTCCTTCCCCTCCAGTTTGAACAAGCTACTTGCACAACACAAACACAGAGCGCACCAAGGCTTGTAAGTCAATGTTTACATTACATCCTAGCGAAGGATTTTTTGCAATGTGCACAGTTTAAAATGTAGGTTTCTTGCCAGGGCCGCAGTCTTGTCCACCTAATTTGTTTTCTAGGCTCACATTGGACCATGATGGGGGGTTAGCAGGAATGCTTCTAGAATGTTTTGTGCTGCTTATCATCCAAAGAGTGAGGGTTGGGGTAGAGAAGACCAGAGAGGCATTTCATCCTTCACACCTCAAGAAGTGAGCCTAACAGCAACCATGAGGCAGATGCCAGGAGAAAGAGGACAACCATATGAGGGATGCCTTTTGAAAGAGCTGCCGTCTGGGCTAAAAGAATATCAGGTGCCCTAAAGAGGAAGAGAATTTATGGCAGGTCCTCCTGAGAATTGTGTATGTGTAAAACCCTTCACCCAACCCCGCCCTCCAGGGTTCCCTCTGAGACAATTTTGAGACTCCCCATAAAGACTGAATAAGTTATATTCATGTCTACTGTAAAAAAAAAAAAAAAAAAAAAAACTAAAAAGACTATTCTAGACCTCAGAACCATGAAGAATCCACCTTAAAGTACACAGAGGTGACAACATGTAAGACAATGGTTTTTGAGTTTGGCTACACATTGGAGTCACTAAGGAAGCTTTATAAACGCTAATGCTGTCTCCCACCCCAAAGGTTTGGTGCCAGATATGGCCTGCACAGCAGGATTTAAAGTTCTCCCATGGTTCTAAAATACAGTTGAGAAACACTGCTCTATATAGTAAATAACCTGAAAGCTGAATAACAAAATGGTAAGGGTGTGCACTGTGCCCCAAGCTTTCCCAGGACTTGGCTCTAGAGGTGAAGTGACACTATAGTAAAACACTGGGTCCTATCACTGGCCCTTTAAACTTCTTTCCAAATATTTATCGAGTATTTACCATGTGCACGATTCTAGATCAATTCTCAAAAGGGATCAGGTGATAAGCTTCTTAAAGAATAGAATCCCTTTTCAGAAAGCACTTTCCTTACTCTCTCCAGTAACTTGTTGCCCCACTCCCCCTCAAAGGGAGGTCAGCTAATTATTAATGTGGCAATTTTTCTCTTTCCTAAGAAGGTTAATTAAAAATCACCCTGGGGGCACCTGGCTGGCTCAGTCAGAATAGCACACGACTCTTGATCTTGGGGTTGTAAATTCAAGCCCCACATTGGGTGCAGAGATTACTTAAAAAATCTTAAAAAATAAATAAAAAATAAAGCAGCTTGTACAGGCTATGACCACCTATTTGAAATTGTTAGAAATAAAGAAGGAGATGTAGATCTATGGATGCATTTTTTTCTGTGCTTTCTAACAAAGTAAAATTGCAAAGAAGTCAACGGGTCAACAAGCATCTCAGGGGACTGCCTACACACACTCACCCACTGGGTTTTCCAGGAGCTGGAGCCACCCAAAAAGAGAAGAGTCAATGGATAGGAAGGAAGAAAATTTACCTATAACAGGCACAGAGGTAGAGAAAGCAAGAAAGCAGAAGAAAGATGGAGCAGAGAGTGGAGAAAGGTGAAAGAGAAGAGGAGGATGGTTTCATTGAACAGGAAGTCATCATCTCCTGGGGTGAATTTTTGCCAGCAAAAGGCATCTCCCAGGAACCCACTGAAAATGGAACCAAAATTAGATAGTAAAGAGTTCAAAAAGATTTGCTTAGAACTCTCTCAAGATAAAAGTAAAAATTATGAAAACAAATGCATTTTATTTTACAAATAAAATACATTTTATAATTCAATGCAGTACTTCCTAGAATCAAGAGGAGTGCGTCAAGTACTGATTTTTTGGTGGTGGTTGTAATTTGCCCAACATTGCATAATACACCTGTCACTTCACATTTCACTATGGAGGCAGGAGGCACAATACTATCACTTGGAAAATAAGAAAAATTTTTTTCAACTTGGTTTTTCCAAAGGTCTCTCTTGAAGCCTTTGATATTCACATTCTCTGTTTAGTCTCCTCTTCCTTCTCCGTAATTTCTCCTCTCTAGTTGTTGACTAATCTCTACCAAATCCTTATATTTTGAATAGTGGTTTAAAAGTGATTTATGCAGTTCACCAATATCACGTTCAGTGATTTCACAAAATTCTGTATCTTTTGAAAGATACGTAATTTTTCTTAGCAATTTGTTTGTATTCCATTGCATCATAATGTTATCTTTTTATGTTTGATAGTAAAAGACTGACTAGGGTGTTGACACACTGGGCCCACATAAATTTTCTGCTAAGCCATGAAAGATAGTTGGATGGGGACTAATTGTACAAGTGGTTAGTTTGGTAATGGATAATTCTAAGTAATCACTTTTCCCTAAATTGCCTGGTAACTTCAGAATTTGGGTATGAATAACCAGATAGTGAAGGTCTTCATGCATAAAAGCCAGTTTTCAAGGTGAATCCAGATATTTTCCCTCCTTACTGTATTTTTCCCACCCCAAGGATGGTGACTGGCTACCTTGGGAGGCAAGAATCTCTACTAAAATCAGAAGTGGTTCTTATTATATTCGCCCACAGGTGAATGTTGGAGTAATTGAAGTGTCATTTTATGAAATATTATCTAATAGATACCAAGAGCTGAAATAAACTCATGAGTGAGTGGTATGTTATAGAAGTTATTAATAACCAGTGTTATAAATAGCTGGGTATAAAATTAATTGATGGTGCCTGCATTATTTTACAACTTAAAATCCACCAGTGATATGGCTCTTCTTAGTCTTATCCTACATGAGTCAAGAAGAGGACAATGAAGGGTCATAAACACCATGGAAGCTGGACCAGAAAACATTCAAGGGAAATACATTCAAGTTTACATAATTGGAATCTACTACTTCTATTAGGACAAATATATTATTTGTTGCAGTAAAAGTATGTACCCTACACATTGTTTTCTATCGTACTTAACTGAAACAGTCCTTTTAGGAAAGGGACAGAGAGAAGGAAACCTCCCCTCAACTGAACACTCAATTTTTTAACTGTGAGATCCACATAGTTAAATGTACACATATGAATGAACAGAGTAAATGATCAAAATGTTCTGAGTTTGATGCAACAAAGCCTAACATTGATTCTCAGAAGCTAAAGAAATTTCAAGTAACTTCAAATCAGTTAACAAGGTAGATAATGGTATAGAATGAGTCTAAAAATCTCAAGCTAAATGGCAGATGTCAGCCAGGATTCACAAAAGGAAACTCACCTGCTCAAAGCACCTCTGCTTAAAAAATAAAACAGTAATAACAAAAAATGGTGAATTTTAAAATTCAGTAAGTAGGGACAAATGTCAAGAATTCAATAGGCACAGAAGTATTGATTATCACAATGTTTAATAAAAGGAATAATAAACACTGAAGAAAACCTGAGAAAGAAAAGATAATTTCTGGCAACTTTGTTTACCTCTCTCTAAAACCATTAAGCAAGGAAAGAAGCCTCTTTTAAGCCAGGGTATTGTAATATTCTTTTCCATCATGGAATCCCAAATCAAGTTTCTAACCTCAAGAACCAGAAACAAGTGGCAATATGGTCAATTTGTGTAATCAGCCAATGCAGAGACCAGTCAATGCTGAAGGAAAATCATCCTGGGAAGCTTATTATGCCCAATTTAAAATAATAAGCCAAATGAACCATCAGACTGAGGAACAGAAAGCACTATTTCTTGCTGACAGTCTAAAAGGAACTACTTTTATTGTGCTAAGCAATTTGTCAGGGAGAGACGTAAAGAGCTCTCTGGCATTATTAGCACATTAACCAGACATTTTATAGCTGGACACAAGGCAGGATTGGCCGGAGTGAAATTTAGGAATTCTACTAGAAAAAGTGGTTAGTTCACTAACCAGATCAACTCAAGATACTGAGTAATGAATGCGTCAAATGTATCCAGATGCCCCGAGGACCTAACAAGTATCTGAACTCCATTTTCTGAAGTCCTTTATAAGTCATCAACTATATCAAAATATAAAGTTACATTATTTTGGTTTTAAATTTAATATTATAAGTACTCTTTTAAAGGCTTATTATTTAGTAATCTTCCTGATAAATCTTGGGAGAAAACACTGCTTAAAGTAAATGAGTATAGAGTAGGTAGATTAGAGACATCAAAGATTTATGCTAACGCAAATGTTGGCTAAGATCAATCTGCTTTAAGCGTTCTTAAACTTTTACCTCTGGAAGAATCATCTTGGAAAGCTTGTTACAAATACAGTTTCTAGTGCTTCTTCATCTCTGAGGATCCTGATTCAATAGGTCTGCAATGAGGCCTAGAAGTCTCTATAATTAACAATCTTCTCTGGTTATTCTGGTGCACATCAAAGTTTGAGAAGGCAAAAAATAACATTATCAAAAAGATATGTGACCTCCAAAAAGACAATTTTGTGGAAAAAATATTAAGAATTGAATAAATGGGATAATACCACATTGTTAATTGGAGAGATAAATGTAATATAATAAAAACCTCTCTACAACTGCCAGAGCCATGAGTACATGCTCTGAGAGACACATAGATCAGAGTAGGTTCAAGAGTCTTACATGTGAGGCAGAAAAAAAAGGCTCATGGTTGAATGGCACCAAAATTTTGTTTGTTACAGAGTATTAGCTAATTAACATACCTTCCTATCTAAAAAATTACACGCATCTTTTCAAACAATGACAAAGCTCACAAGTAAGGAATATCCAAGGGGCCAAAAGTAAAGATTCAAATGGTAACTGTGAGCTGACCCTATGCTGGATAAATCTTCAAATTGTGAGGGGCTAGGTAATTTGTGAAAAAAGAAACCTAAAAAATATCTGTTGGAAGCAAGGGAATAAGAAATCTTTATTTTTTTTTCAAATGAGTATGGAATATGGGATAAAAGTAATAACATAATAAGAGATATTTCTTAATTCTAGAATATATTAAAAAATAGCATAATTAAAATATTGGCTAGGAAAATATAGTTGATGGAAGGGTAAAAAAGATTTACCTTGAGAACTTGTATCTATAATCCTATAATCCTATATTTATACTTACTATACATCTATATACATAACATATTATACTCTATTACACATACACAGTTTATAATGCATGATCTGGGCATCTTATCAAGAACATAATATAAAAAGTTGTTCTATGTAGGTGATACTGGGCCAGCTGGAGGAAGTAAAGGAAAAACCTTTCTGGACAAACAAACCCTCAACTCCAGATGTAGAGTTTCCACAAATAAAGCCCTATTTAACATGACATGACCATCCAAAATGACAAAATACAAAAAGAAGCAATTTGCCATGACTCTTTGATGGAGTAGGCAGCCAAATAGCAGAATTAGATCTCAAAAACTTCAAAGAAAATTATCATACAAATTTTAAATAAGTACTTGAAGTGGTTTTAAAATGTAAAAGGTGGAGGGACACCTGGGTGGCTCATTCGGTCAAGCATCCGACTTTGGTTTAGGTCATGATCTCACGGTTCGTGAGTTTGAGCCCCATGTTGAGCTCTGCTGACGGCTCAGAGCGTGGAGCCTGCTTCTGATTCTGTGTCTACTTCTCTCTTTGCCCCTCCCCCACTCATGCTCCGTCTCTGTCTCAAAAATAAATAAGCCTTAAAAAAATTTTTTTTAAATGTAAAAGGAGGAATAAATAAATTATGTTTTATTTTTATTTTGAATAAATAATTTCAAAGAACTTTCAAGAAATACCAGGCAGATGTGAAGAGAAAGTAAGTAGGACCGAAAAAATTACTCAAAGGGAACAGAAATAGGGAGTTAGAAAAAATAAAAGAGATATTAAGAGACATGGAGGACAAAATGAAAATTTCTGAAACTTGTCTAATAGAACAAATCCAGAGTATATGACAGGGACAATATTTCAAGTTACAGTATCAAGAGAATTCTAGAATGGAACAATTAAACTCAGGAATCACAATGACTCTCGAGCAGCATAAATTAACCTAAACACACCTGGATAACAATTACTTAATAAAGATAAAAGAAAATTTTTAGAAAATATAAAACAATTTATTATTAGCACAACCCTACTAGAAATTGAACATAGAAGGAAACCGATTAATAGGTGGGCAACTCTATGTAAGTGCCAACCAGATAGAATAATAGTAACAATGATTAGTTTGGGGGTGACAATAGAAAGGTATAATTATTACACAACAATATCTAACAAAATGGGAAGAATTAAAGTTTTATTAAATCTTTGTCTCAGATGAAGGTAAAGATACGGGTTAGTCTTAGAACTATTTAATTTATGCATATGTGTTAAATGTTTAAAGGTAAACACCACAAAACTAGGAATAAGCCTACTAATTCCAAATTGGTAGAGGGAAAAAATTAAAAATGTAATCAACCCAATAAAGTGACCTAAAAAAAGATAAAAAGAATCCTAAAGAAACAGAGTAAGAGGATTTCTGTTTCCAACCAAGATAAAGTAACAGGGACTAGATTTTATCATCCTGACTGAAACAACTAAACAAATAAGTAAACAAATGAAACCATCATTTCAAGTCTCTATATATCAGGTAATGAAGGTGAGTGCTCTCTGAGAAATAGAAAACAAACTATGTGCATCTTACCCTTGGTCCAGCTTAGTGCCTTGAGAGGTTTCCAGGTGCCATGTAGGGAAATGGAGTTCAGGTACATACAGCCCAGCAGACTCAGAAATGAGAGTCTGAGGGAGCTAGAGTTCACAGGACCAAGGCCCAGAGAAGTGAGAGTGGTTTCGAGAGAGAACTCGAGATGAACAGAGGGTGCCCTGGGTTTTCAGCAAAATACTAATCAATGCACGTGTATAAGGAAACTGGGTGAGGCTAGGAAAAGGATCATCTGAAAATTATTACAGGAAACAGTACCAGGTGCTTATACAGGGCTAGAAATTGTTAATATATCCAACAGCCAGACTGGAAATGCAAAATTAATGATGTGTTTCACAGATATTTTGGAAGGATCTTTCATCATTAGTGGGGAATCATTACCTCTAGACTAAGCACTACTCTGTTCCCACTAACAAATGCTAAAAGCAAGACCTTGCTAAAACAACATTGAAAAAGAGAAACAAAGCTGAAGGACTAACACTGCCTGATTTCAAAACTGACTATAGTTACAGTACTCAAGAAAATGTGGTACTGCCATCAAAATAGATAAATCAATGGAACAGAAAAGAGACCAGAAGTAATGCACATTTTTCACAAAGGTGCACAGACAATTGATTGGAGAGGAGATAGTCATTTCAACAAATGATGCTGGGGCAATTTTATATCCACATTCAAAAAATGAAATCCAATTCATGCCTTGCATCGTATAAAAAATTAACTCAAGATCGATCATAAACCTAAATGTAAAATCTAAAGCCATAACATTTCTAGAGAAAAACAAGAGAAAAATTTTTATATGACATGGAAATCATGATCCATAAAAGAAAAGCTGAAAAATTGAATTTCATAGAAACTATAAACTTCTGTTCTTATAAAGACACTGTTAAGACATTAAAAAACCACAGTCTAGAAAAAAAATATTTGTAAGTCATACATCTACTAACAGAACCCATGTCCATAAAATATAAAGAGTTCTTAAATCTGAATAATAAGAAAACAATCAAATTTTGAAAATGGGCAAATGATTTGGATACTTCACCAAAGAAGATACATGAATTGTAAGCAAATACATGAAAAGATACTCAACATTACTAGAAATTAGAGAAAGGCAAATCAAAATCACATAAGCTGCTATTGCCCTGTATTCAAATGGCTAAAATTTAAAAAGATGGACCACACCAAGTGTTGACGGAGGATGTGGAGAAACTGAAACTCTCATATACTGCTGGTGGGAACTTGGCAGTTACTTGAAAAGTTAAACATATAACTACTATATGACCCAGCTCCAGGTATGTAAACTAGAGAAATGAGTGCATATATTCATACAAAGACTAGTAAGCAAATGTTCTTGGTTTTATGTGTAATAGCCCCAAACTGGAAACAACCAAAAATGTCCATCAACAGGTGAATGGATAGGGGCACCTGGGTGGCTCAGTTGGTTGAGTGCCCAGCTTTGGCTCAAGACATGATTTCATGGTTAGTGAGCTCAAGCTCCACATCAGGCTCACTGCTTTCAGTGCAGAGCCCGCTTTGGATTCTCTGTCCCCCATGCTCTCTCAAAAATGAATAAACATTTTTTAAAAAACTTGAAACAAGAAAGAATACAAATTAAGAGAGGAGGAAAGTGTGCTGGATATCTGTTTTGGCTTTCCAGATTTGCACTCATGTGCTCTCCCTCAGCACACATGATCTTGCTGTCCTATGTGCTCTCCCTCGATAGATACATACATACATACATACATACATACATACATACATACATACATAATATTCTACCCTGCTCTAGGCCCTGAGAGACTGACTTCTCTGGACAAAATCTGGAGAATTCCTTCCTCTCTGGATTCTGTTTGGGTTGAGCCAAAGGGGAGGAATAGCAGAAAATCAGAAAGCAGAAGGAGAATGAGATCAGGTATTGATTTCCCCATCTTTCTCACTGCACATTACATGAGGCTGGCTGAATCCCTCAACCAGGGGTTTCAGTTCCTATAAAGTCAGTCTACATGTGGCCTGCCCGGTCTCTAGGTCCCAATACCCACTTCCTCTCATTCCTTTAGTCCTTATGATGGAAATGAACCTAGTCATTACTGGATCTGGAGTACTTTGTTTTTGGTTTCCCTATGTCCTGAGCACAACTTTGTATATAGTTTTTGTTTTTTTTTTTAAACCTTCCTGACCCTGCTATGGTGCCATGTGCTTCCTGCTAGGGTTTTAACTTATGAAAAGATGGCCAAACATGTTCAGAAACCATATAAAACTCTCCAGTTAAAAGACTAATGACATGGGGCGCCTGGGTGGCTCGGTGGTTAAGCCTCCGACTTCAGCTCCGGTCATGATCTCATGGTCCGTGAGTTTGAGCCCTGCGTCGGGCTCTGTGCTGACAGCTCAGAGCCTGGAGCCTATTTCAGATTCTGTGTCTCCCTCTCTCTCTGCCCCTCCCCTGTCTGCCCCTCCCCTGTTTGCCCCTCCCCTGTTCATGCTCTGTCTCTCTCTGTCTCAAAAAATAAATAAACGTTAAAAAAAATTTAAAAAAAAAAGACTAATGACAGGTTTAATTACAAAGCAATTAAGAAAAAAAACCTCTATGCTATTTACAAAGTGGGATGTTTAAAACACAAGGGCGTAGAAAGGTTGTGAGTGCAAGGATGAAAAAATACACCATGCGAATACTAACCAAAGTAATGTGAGTGAATATATCTTTAATAACACCAAATATAAAGCATTATTAGGGGGGTGCCTGGGTGGCTTAGTCAGTTGAGTGTCCAACTGCAGCTCAGTTCATTTCATAGTTTGTGAATTCAAACCTGCATCAGGCTCACTGTTGTCAGCACAGAGCTGGCTTCAGATCCTCTGCCCCTCCCCCACTCACATTCTCTTTGTTTCTCTCTCTCAAAAATAAATAAAACATTTTTTTTAAAAAAAGCATTATTAGGAATAAAGAAGGTGACCAAATAATAAAAAGAAAACTTCACCAGAAAGGTGTAACTAGTCAAAATACATATTCATTATTTAACAAATAATCTCAAATTATATAAAGCAAAAAATGGACTGAATTACAAAAAGTTGACAAATTCATAAACATAGTGGAAGATTTCAACATACCTCTCTCAGTGATAGATTAAAAAAAAATTTTTAAAAAGAAAAATTACTTAGGATGTAAAAAATTTGAACCACCCAACAATAAGACCACATAATTTATAAACACATTTACCAAAGAATGCCATAAAGCAATTTTCCATAAATATGAAAAGATAGGCATTAAAAGAGTTCTCTCAAGTTTAGTTGGAAACTAGTAACAAAACAATTCCTATGCATAAAGTAATACTTCCAGAAAAGGATTATTCAAACGAACAATAAATATAAAAAAGTACCTGAGGTCATTACTTATCAGGGAAATGCAAAACCAGAGTAAGATACTAATACCCACAAAAATGCCTAATATTAAAAAAGATTGACATTATGAGTGTTAACAAGAATTTTGAGGCATTATTACCTTCCTATTGCTGGTGGGAGTGCTAACTGTTGAAACCATTTTGAAAACTGGCAGGACCTCCTAAAGTTAGGTATATGTCTCCCCTATGACTCAATATTTCCACTCCTAAGTATATACCTAAGAGAAATGAATGCATATATTTACCATAATGGATCTAGGAGAATGCATATGGAAGTTTTATTGACAGCAACTCCAAACAAAAACAATCCAAATGTCCATCAACAAGAGAATAGATGAATTGTGTTACGTTTATACAATGCGATATTATAGAAGAGCAAAGGGAATGAATTTCTGGTATAAAGAAGGACATGGGTAAATCTCATGGGCATTATGTGAAGTAAAAGAAGCCAAACATAAAATCTATATATTACAGGGGTGCCCGGTGGCTCAGTCAGTTAGTTGGGTGTCCAACTTCAGCTCAGGTCATGATCTCAGGGTTTGTGGGTTTGATCCTCGCATCAGGCTCTCCGTTGTCAGTGTGGAGCCCACATCAGATCCTCTGTCTCCATCTCCCACTCGTACTCTCTCTCTCTCTCTCTCAAAAATAAACAAACATTAAAAAAAGAAAAAAATATATATATACTATATTACTACCTTTATAAGAATTTTAAGAAAAAAACTAATCTACAGAGACATAAACCAGAATAATACTTATTTCTGGGGTAAGGTATTAACTGAGAATGCAAAGAAAGCTTCTAAGTAGTAGAAACGTTCTAAGTCTTTATCTGGGTGATAGAATATTTCTTTCTTCTCTCTCTCTCTCTCTCTCCATTTCTTTGTCTTGATACACCCACACCCACACACACACACACATATATATATATATATATATGTGTGTGTGTATATATATATATATATATATACTATACATACACTCAAATATTTGTAGATATCATATATATCATGTTATATATGTACACATAAGTAAAAACTTATCAGAATGTATACTTAAGCTTGATGCTCTTCCCTGTATACATGTTGCGGGAATGTGGCTGGCTCAGTGAGTGAAGCATGGACTCTTGATCTCAGGGTCATGAGTTCAAGCCCCACATTGGGCAAGAAGCATACTTAAAAAAAATACATATATGGAGATATATATATGGAGAGATATACATATGGAGAGATATATATATGGAGAGATATACATATATGGAGAGATATACATATATGGAGAGATATACATATATGGAGAGATATACATATATGGAGAGATATACATATATGGAGAGATATACATATATGGAGATATATATATATATATATATATATATATATATATATATATATATATATAAAAGACTCATCAATTTGGAAGTTAAAGAAATCGAACTAGCTATATGAATTTTACTTAAAGATGAAAACAAAATCAGATAGTTTTACCAAAAAACATATAATCCCTTCCCTACACAAAATAGAAAAAGAGAAAAAGTACTTCAACTTAGAAGTCTAATATAACTTATGTGCCAAAAGTAGATAAGAGTATGATAAGGGAAATTTATAAGTCTGTGTCACTGATGAACACCGGTGGAAAAGTCCTAAAGAAAACTGTAGCATACCAAATGCAGGAGAGGAAAGATACTATGAACTACTGGAGCTTATCCCCAAAATGCAAGCATGATTTAACGTTTGAAAATCTGTTAATGTATTTCACTATACTAACAGAATGAAGTTCCAGATATCTGCATAGAAGTCCTCCTGAGTCTTTGGCTAAATACCGATCTGTTTATAGTCATAGGATAAGGATTCACAAGGTTGGGCAAAGAGTCACCCAAGAATACCAAGAAGCTATAAGCTGAAAAATTCTCAGAACTCACAAAGGGCTGAGAGACCAAGGATCACGCTGTTGTACAAATGATTTAGGGGGAAAATGTGTGTGTTTGTACACTATTCTTTAAAGAAAAACAATATCTGGCACGCAAATAAACCAAAAATACTAGACATGACAAAAAGCAGAAGACTGTCACAAAACAGGGAGAACATGAATTCGGTACAAACAATCCAAAAATGACAGAGATGATAGAATTAGCGAAAGGACTTAAAAACAGCTATTGTACATTGGGGCGCCCGGGTGGCTCAGTCGGTTGAGCATCCGGCTTTGGCTCAGGTCATGATCTCACAGGTCGTGAGTTCAAGCCCCACGTCAGGCTCTGTGCTGACAGTTCAGAGCCTGGAGCCTGCTTCAGATTCTGTGTGTCTTTCTTTCTCTGCCCCCAACCCACTCACATTCTGTCTCCATCTGTTTCAAAAGTAAATAAACATTAAAAATATTTTAAAAAACAGCTATTGTACACATATTCAAGAATTTAAAGGAAAACATGAACATAATATGAAGATAAAATATATTTTTTTAAAAAAAATAAGTAGAAGTTTCCCTCCTGGCAGGGCTAAGAGATGGGTTCAACAAGACAGAACAATCTACAAACTCAACTTTTAATGTGAGAAACTACAAGGAAGTTTTAGAGGAGGTAAATGTAAGGGCCAAGGGAACCCCACAATGGGCCCCTTTGGCATGAAAATTATTTTGAGTTAAAAGTGATCAAAACCCAGGAGATTGAGGAAAAGTTCTTTACCTCCTCCTCAACTACCTAAATCTGCATGGGAAAGGAGAGCCTATAGCACCCAGGAAAGTGCTATTAAACAGAGATTCCTCTTTACCTAAGAAACTATCTGCATAACAGGGACACCTGTACTTCCCAAATATCTCCTCTCACCTTCCTGCTAAGGGTCTTCTTCCCCTTTGTCTGTTCACACCCCTACCCCTCTCCTTAGCTCAGGATATTATGTTAGCCTCATGTTGCCTGATTGTCTTTGGAATTTCATGCCTGTGTGGATGCCCCATACATACGGAAACCATATTTTACTTTCTCCTGTTAAAGAAATAAGGAAGTAAAAACATAGAGCTGAAAAATGAAATAACTGAAGGGGAAAATTGACTGGATGAACTTACCAGCAGATTTCATACTCTGAAAGAAAACATCAGTAAGCTCGAAAAATAGGATATAAATTATCCAAATTAAAGCACAGAAGAAAAGATGGTAAAAAAAAATTAAACAGAGCCTCCATAACCTGTGGGGCAATTTAGAGGTCTAACATATGGGTAATTGGAGATCTTGAAGAGGGGAAAGTGGAGAGGGAGAAGAAACACTTGGCTGAAAATTTTCCAATTTTGTTGAAAAATGGAGAGAGAACTCGAGATCCAAACAAGCTCAATAGACCCAAGGCAAACTAAACAATAAAAAATTACACCAAGGCACATTATGATGTTATGATTAACAGAACTCAGGTCTGTTTCACATTAATGATTGTTTATATGATTCTGCTCTGAACTTAAAATTAGGGCCAGATGTCCACAAAAAGTCTTGTACACAAGTGTTTATAGCAACTTTATTCTTAACAGCCCCAAAATGGAAACACTCAAATTTCCATCACCAATTAAATGGATAGACAAATAATGGTATATCTATACAATGAATAGTACTCAGCAATAAAAAGGACTGGCTATCCATACACCCAATAACATGGGTGAATTTAAAAGTATTTTGCTAAGCAAAGAAGCCAGAAACAGAATGCATACAATATGATTGCATTTTTATGAAAATCTAGAACAGACAAGACAAATCTAAAGTGACAAGAAGACTAGTGTTTGCCTCTGGCTGTGATTTGGTGTTAGTTTTGATCATAAATGAGCCTGAAGGAATTGGTCTATATCTTGCTTAGAGTGGTAATTATATGGATGTATACATTTGCCCAAACTCCTCAAACTATACACTTAAGATTGGGTCCGTTTTTATTGTAAAAATTATACCCCAACCACGTTGATTTTAAAAATTAGACGGGCACCTGGGTGGCTCAGTCAGTTAAGCGTCCAACTCTCGGTTTCAGCTCCAGTCATGATCTCAAGGCTTCGGGAGTTGGAGCTCCGCATCAGGCTTTGCACTGGCAGCACAGAGCCTGTTTGAGATGCTCTCTCTTCTTTTCCTTTCTCTCTACCCCTCCCCCACTTGCACTGCCTCTGTCTCTCTCAAAAAAAAAAAAAAAAAAAAAACTTTTAAAAAATTAGAAACATAAATTTTCTAGCAATATAAAAGTAAAAGATAAATAAATTACTCAAATATGCAAACTCGTATGGAGAAAATTACAAGATATGACTGAGGACATACAGGAAGACCTAAATGGATGAAGAGCTATTCCATGGTCGTAGAAGGGCAGCCTCAATATAATGAAAATGTCAATTTTCCCTCAAGCCCAAAATCCAAAGAGCAAAGGGCCAAAAGAGCCATGAAAATTTTCAAGAATAACTATCAGTGAAGGTTGAGGGAAAGACTAGAAGTGATATGATAAAAATGAAAACAAAAGCTTGAAAACATCTGTATGGCATCATAAGAAATGATCTCACAGCATTTTTTAAAGAAAGAAAATGATTCTGTTTTTAAAGAAAGCAGCACCAGAGAATTTATATATTTGTCACAGTAAATTACTCCCCTCCGGTAACCGCTAATTAAGCTCTTTTAACATTAAAACCAGTGAGAGAGAGAAATTCTTAATATGAACAAAAAAACAGGGCATTTGTCTAGCACTAGCCAGTTAAGGTTCTGGTTTGTTAGTTGATTACTTACCTCACCGAACCCCCAAAAGAACTGTCCTAAGTAAAATTTATCTTGCCAGAGAAATAAGACAGAAGAAATGTTATGGAATCTTAACATCTTAACTCCGTAGGCTCCCAGACTATTGACTACAACATTCCTCTTATTTCAGTTTGTCTTCTGGTTATAACTGGGGTGGGCAATGGGTAAGGAGAGGAGAGAACAATAATCCTAATAAGTGATCTTCTCAGGCTCTTGCTCATCCTTTTTACCTACCTAGTCCCTTAGGACAAAAGTCACATCTTCTACGCTGCCACGGGCTAGGGCTAGGCACTGTGGCATACACTCTAAAGAGAACCTTCCAAGCTGGGTTGGAATATGCTAAATAGGGAGTTAAAGTCATTTAGAAAATGATTTTCTGACTCTGGGCAATACTTGAACTTTCATTGTTGAGGAGGTCAGTTTGAGACTCCAAGCTTATCAGGGGCCTCTTTGTTCCAGGTTGACCTGTCCTCTACCTCCTGGCCAGTAACCTTCATGACTGAGGCTGGAGGCAGAGACTGTGTCTGGACTAATACAATGAAATCAGAGATAACTGTACATTGTTATGTATATACAGGAGTACAAACTAATTAATTTGGTAGCTAGTGACTAGAAATCCAGTAATCATAGAAATCAATCGACTTATACCCTTCTGGGAAAAAAAAAAAAAACCAAAAAACTATTTCTTTTTAATCTTGAAAAGCCAAGCTGATTTTAATTAGGAAATAAACTTGTTACGAGAAATCCAAATCATGTTTAAAGAGTTACTTTCAATAGGATGTTATCTATTGTAAATGATAATGTGTCTATGGACAGGGATGGGAAAAACAATACCAAAAATAAAAACAGGTCACTTGTTAAAGTGAAGGCATATTATTTTCTTCTTTATATTTCTGATATTCTTGTTAAAATGTTGGCTCTACAACAGAATTATTGTTTCAACTGAGGAGTCCATCTGGAAACTCAATAACAATCCTGTGGAGGGTTGATTTCATCTCTGTTGTTACTAACCATTTTCTAGCTCCTTAGTCAACCTAATGTAATTTGAGAGGTTCAGAGTAAATGAGGACACTAATACCAGCCTCCACTATTCCTTCTTTTCCCAACATCCACCCCCCTCACCGCCTTTTACAGTCAGTGGAATCCCCATTGTCAAGTACCTTAGTCAACTTTGAGTTCTCACATGCAATGTATCAGTTATTGATTAGAGACCATAGCAAATGAGATGCATACAATATTCAGTATGGTCAGGAAGAAGTAAAACCTTTTCACCTCTCTAAGCCATATCACCAATCATCTGAACCAGGAACACGTTTTTGCAGTGTGGTCTCACATCTTTGTAAGAAAGCTATGTTGGAGCTTGAAAAAGGTCCAGAGGGCAGTCACCGAATGATTGCATGTGAAGATCTAAGAGTAGATTTTACCTAATTTTCTAGAAGGCATGTAAGTGTCGTCTAGTAGATCAATCAGAGGCTGTAAAACTTGCCCAAGGTCGTGCATCACAGCCAGATTTCCAACACAGGCTCACCAGCCTCTGGGTAAATGTTCTTAACGTCTACATGATTCTATAATTCTACAAATTAAGAAGAATTTGGACTTTTAGGCAATAAGGAATTTAGATTTGGGGGCAATAAAGACTCAAAACAAATTTTTGACAACTTTATGCCGAAATATGTCAATGATTTTATTTCGGTTTTGCTATTTGGAGAAATAAACTCCCAAAATCTACTTTGATACCCTAAATTAGGAAGTAATTCCATTTTAGGAATTTATACAACAGATAGAGCACACATGTACATGAAGACATATGTACAAGCATATTTGTTGCAGTGTTTGTGTTCACAAAAGACAGGAAATCAATCTAAATGTTTAGCAATAGAAGACCAATTATATAAATTACATTTCATCCATGCAGTGATTACCTCCTTCAAAAGGATAGGGGAGATCTATATGTGCTCATACATGGAATGATCTCCAACGTAAATTGTTAGCTGTAAAAAGCAAGAAGCACAAGAGTTGAATGGCAGATTTCTTCCACTTGCCCATCGTGGTCTACTCTCCACTCTTCTCTGGTCCATCCGTTGCCCTTGGAAATGAACCTGTATTGATTGTATCACTGGGCTCCCAGGTCCTCTGGCTGCTGGTTGTATTTGGCCAGTGGGGAACCTCAGCATGAGATGAAAGGAAAGGAGAACAAGATCTGAGTGTTCATTCCTTTCCTGTCTTAGACTAGCTGCATCACTGCTCCTCCCCTACATGAGCGCTTCCTTCTAAGTTCAAGTACTGACTCGCTTTCCTCCTTTCTTTGAGCTTAAGGGGTAGAACAGTTCCACTGCTTCCATCCTGCATTACTGAGCTAACTCCTTGTGACTCTGCTATATTGTAACACGTATATCTGGGGAAATTGTGGTCTAGTTTTCCAAATTGGAGTGTGCCTTCTGTTTCCTATTGGGACCCAAATATGCTAATAAAAAGAGTGGTGGAGATATAGAAATAGACACTCAAATATGCAAAGAATACATTCATAATGATATATTAAAAATGCTAACAATCACATTAGAGGGAGAAAATGGCACTGGGGGTTGGGAATGGAAAGACGTCTTTACCCTCATGGTATATCCTTTCCTGCTGTTTCTTTCCATGTCAACATATTAGCCATTAAGAAAAATAATAAGACGTTAAGAAAAGAATCCAAACTTTACCTCCAAGATGGGAAAAATCAAGGAGTAAACTGTCCCATAAACCCCAAAGCCTGGTTTAGGTAGTATATGTCGACGAAAATTTAGTGCATGGATAATACATGAGCTTGAGAATTGCACGTGGATAGATACGGGTTCTCCTCAAATAATATTTTGCATATACTTCATCTAACATCACGTGATACACATGAACATGCATCCCCTACTTTTAAATGACTTGCTGTGAAGTTATTGACGTTTTGATTTAGGTTTAAATTTACAGATACAACTCAAGGGGCTCATCACCATTTGGACGAAATGTAACAATTAGTCAAGTTTACCTCTGGCTTTATGAAGTGAAAACTCATGAATCATAATGAGTGAAGGTCACTTCAGGCCACAGGAAATCAGCTTTACTGTCAGGACTTAAACTTTCCATCACATGTTGAATCAACAGTTTTACAAGCAGCGAATGCAAAAAGTTGCCTTTTTTTCTTTCTTTTTTTTTTTCTTTTTTGGCAACAATTTAGCAAAGGCATATGCTTCAAACTCAAATGACTTCACTTCACATTGAAATTAAGAAATGTTTTGAAGCATAGTCATTTGATAAGAATTTGCTTCAAAATAAGCAGTGTGCTTCTTTTTAAGGGGACCTACATCCTTTAACATGTAACTCAACAGCGTGGCAAATGAAAAAACAAAGTGCTCTCAAAAACAGTTCCCAAATCCATCCCGGTCTGCAGTTTCAGTGGCTGTGTTGCTTTGCTAATTGGGTCCCCACTTTATGGCTGTAGGTGCAAACCCGACCCTTGTCTTCTTCATTGCGGTGATGACAAAGGCTTGGAGAAAAAAGAGCTGGACTTCGGCCAAGGACCTCCTCTTGACTTCGGTGTGATTCAGCTTTCGAGACCTGATTGTTTGCTCTTCTCTCCCAGGAACCACTAGCTACCCTATTACCAGAAAGAATGACCCTTTGACAGCACAGCTGCAATCCTGAATCTCCACCAAATTGTAGCCTCAAAGATGCCAATGGCATTGAAAAACTAATCAAGATCAGAAGGTCAGAAAGACAAATGCATTAGTACATAGATGGTCTCCAAGTTATGCGGCAATTTCTTAGCTTGCAAAAAAAAATCGTTTCTAAAGTTTCTTTTGACATATTTATTGCCTTTTTGCTCACAATCTTTATACTGCCGGTGTTCTTAATGTATAGGGGATTCTGCCGTATGAGAACACTGCCTTTGTTTTATTTGCCATCCATTTTATAAAATGTTGAGCTAGCAGCAACAGCCTACTCCTTCCTCCAACAATCATTATTATTCTCTTTCTTAGTTTTTACTATTAGCAGAATACCAGTTAGATCAGCCAATTATTAAAAAACAACTCCTAAGACAGACGCAACTAAAAGGTTAGGTATTAAGAGTAAAGGCGGATAAATAATACACTAAAATACATGACTGGCTTTCTATGCAAGCTGCTTAACAACTTGGATGAATCTAACTTGGAGTAATCGAACAGCATTAGAGCTTTAAAAACAAATCTTCATAGACCAGTAACTAATTGCTTAATTGTTTCAAAGTAACTGGAAATTTTAATATAACGATAATAATAATATAGCAACCATTTACTAAGTACCTGCTACATGCTGGGTACTTGATACACATTATTTCTTTAAAAAAAAAATTTTTTTTTTACATTTATTTATTTTTGAGAAACAGAGTGAGACAAAGCATGAATGGGGGAGGAGCAGAGAGAGTAGGAGACACAGAATCTGAAGCAGGCTCCAGTCTCTGAGCAAGCGGTCAGCACAGAGCCTGATGCGGGGCTCAAACCCACGAACTGTGAGATCATGACCTGAGCCGAAGTCGGACACTCAACCGACTGAGCCACCCAGGCGCCCTGATACGCATTATTTCTAACCTTTACTACAAACCATCTGGGCAAAGTATTAATGTGCCCGTTTTACAGAAAAGGAAACACTCCTGTCTCCTAGATAAGTACCATCTACTTACTTTCAATTTCCTTCAATGTGTCAGTTGTGCCAGATTCGTCAAATTTTGTTCAGTCCTGCAACCATTTTAGCTGATCTGTTCACTGACTGAACCAGTGTAATGTACTCATTGTCTCAGGTTTGGGATGACACAGTTTGACAGTGTGGATTGGCTCGTGCCATCTTGAAAATTCCACCCCCAAAGACACCGACATTAAACGGGTTTTAATCATTAAACTGATAGACATTTCTCGAAGCAAGAAGCTATGGCTATATTCTGTGAGTTGATTGTGTACGACCAAATCCTGTGTGGGTGTACAAAAATCAGGCACATATGGCTGATGAAACTGTCATCCTCAAGGTTAAAGAGGTTTCCTATCTTAGTCTAAAAGAAAGAAACAATGTTGTCGAATTACTGATCTGGTTCCAAGAGCAGCGTTGAATTTAAAGGGATGGCCATTCTGCAACCTTACTTTCTGTGCTGACTGTGGCCACAGACTGGAGGGCTACACCTTATTGAAGATGATATTCCTTGTCTCCATGTCTCTATGGCAAAAGTGTTCAGTCACAGAACAAGAAGTCTAGTGTTACCATTCAGGAATGGCAGATCTCTTTAAGTTCTTCCCAATGGCTTTTATGGCAATGAAGAAACCAAGGAGCATATTTTTCTTGCCATCTCACATGCTGTTTTTAGTCTTTATCTGGCAACATGCCTGGAGTGTGAGGGTTGGTCTCTAGATAGATCTTTAAGGTTTTCTCCTCGCCAATTACCATCACTCAAATACCCTCATTATCAGTGGGTATCTTAAACTCTGGGTTACACCTCCTTTTTAATTCCACTTCCAGAAGTAGAGCTTCTGAAATAGATACTTCTGTTAATGATGTCACTCAGCTGACCATTTGTGTCTAAAGATGGAGTTGGAAAGACAACAGTTTCTGAAAGAAAAGAAGAGGTAAATAACCCAGTGATAAAGTTTTCTATAGACAAAGCCGTATTATCTCTACTTAATAGGACATAAAAATTAATGTTGTACAAGGAGCCTAAATTTCCAAAAGTAAAATGACCGGCATACATCAGTATTAGATTCCTTTTTTTTTTTTTTTTTCCTTATACAATCTTACACCAGGCCTCATGGATAACAAGTATCTTTAATCTCCAGTTTCTTTCATCTCCCTCTCTAACAAGCATCTAAGAACTTTCTCACTCCTGTCATATTTCCATTTCTAGTTCCTAAAGTCTGTTTAAGACCTAAGCATAGAAAAAAATGACTGAAAGGGAATTTAAAGAAGTTGTAATATTCAAGTCAAATTTGAATGACACTATATTTGTGTAGATTTGGGGAAAATACTTTGTATAAACCCAAGGGAGAATTAATGTATTTCCATTCTGCTTAGCAGTATCATGGAGAACGTCCAGAAGAAGTAGGTGGCATTTGAACTGATTCTCATACTTGGCCCAGTGGTGGACCTAGGCGTTTCTGATTTAGACCACAGAATGAGCAAAGCCACAGGAGAGGGAAAATGGCATATTTGGTGGTCTGATGAGCTGTCCAGTGGAATTTGACTATCAGTGTGTAGAAGGTTTGGGGAAGTGGAATAATTCAAGGTGGTAGAAAGTCATCTTGGGCTTTATTCTGTCAGTAAACAAGAAATACGGGAGGCTTTAAGTAGTAGTATCTCCAATAAAACTCAGTTTGCTCAAACAAGCTTTTATCAACTAACCAATGCTTTGAGATGGTATAATCCATTTGAACAACTCTCCACCAGTCTCACGCATGTGTGCTCAGCTGGCTACAGCTTTCTGGCCACAGATGAGTCACTGTGTTGCTCTTGAACCACAGGACTTTTAAAAGTAAACCTGAGAGAGGGACGCATGGGCGGCTCAGCCAGTTAAAGCTTCTGACTTCAGCACAGGTCATGATCTCACCTAGTCAGTGGGGACCCCGATTTGGATCCCCTGTCTCCCTCTCTCTCTCTCTCCCTCAGAAATAAATAAGAATAAGAAACATTGAAACAAAATAAAGTAAAAATAAACATTAACAAAAAAGTAAACCTGAAAGAGGAGGTGAGCTACCCCACCTTCTTCTAGTGGTAGGGGTAAGGTTAGGCACAGACAACTGGGGCTAAGTGATTGGCAGCCAGGAAAAGATTGCGGAAATAGAAAAGGGCGATGTCATTTAGAACTTCCTTTCCGGGAACTTCCTTCCAATTCTCATTGTTCTTCTGTCGACCTCCTCCTTCCTCTCATTTCTTCCCAAGAAAAGGAAAGACTGGTAAAAGAAGAGTTTTGTCTGTATGAAACTGAACTAGCCTTTTCTCTCTAGAGGCATAGAGTCATAGAGCTCAGAGGCCAACGGCACTTAGTTGGGTGGAATGCTTGGCACACCTGAGGACTATACCACAGAAAGTTCATTCTGCATAGTAAAAATTGCCCAGGGGCTGTGATGTATCCTATTTTGAGTGGCCTGTGGCACTCAAAGTGTTCCTTATTATGGAGCATTCCCCATATTATTGCCAGAATTCCTGATGCAGCTAGCTTGAGTATTTCCTGTCTACTCCATCCCTACTTCCAAAGTCTGTTGATGGAGATGAAGTCCTCTATCACCTCTTACTTCAAACACTGCAAGAGTTTCCCAACTGGTGGTAGCGATGATGGTGGTGGTGGTGATAGTTACCTTTGGGAGCTTTCGTTGGGGTCAGGCTTTTTTTTTTTTTTTTTTCACACTCCTTTCAAAAACATTTTATTTTTAAATTTCAAACTTCTGGAAAATTTGCAAGAAAAATGCAGATACCTTGGACATCCTTTCCTGATACTCACCAATTTTTATGTAATTTTGCAACGTGTGCCTTGGCATTCTCTCTCTTCTTCTGCATAGTTTCTTCTAAACAGTCAAGAGTTGGTTGCATACATCACGCTACTTTACCCATTCAGTGTGTATTTTCTTATATAACTTTAGTATAGTCATAAAATTGAGAAAATTTAACGTCAACACAATCCTTTTATCTAAAGTCTGCATTCCAATTTCATTTACTGTCCCAACAGTGACCTTTATAACATTCCCCACCTCCACCCCCCAGTACAGAGTTTAGTAGTCTAGGGTCATGAATCATAGGTATCCTGGATGTGGAACAGTTAGGTAGACTTTCCTTTGAATAATGCAGGCCAGTTAACTTATTTCTGGAATGTCCCTCGATATGTGTTTGTTTGACGTGTCAGACGACTACTTTCAGATTGTGCTGTTGGAGTTGGAATACCAGGGAATGACGTTGTGTCCTTTTCACGGTTTCATGTTGGAGACAAATCACCTTGTTTGGTCATGTTAGCTTTGATCACTTAGCTAAGGTATTGTCTGTTTTCTCCACTGTATAGCTAATACTTTTCCTTTTGTAAAAACTAAGTAATTTACAGTGAGACCCTTCAATATAATATAAATATCCTGTTCTTCATCAACTTTCCTCAATTAGTGTTGATGATTCTTGACTGAATACATTTTTTCTGTGATAGTTGCAAAATGATGTTTTGAAGAATTTCATCACTCCTCCTGTCTTGATCAGTTGACATACTGCTGTAGAAAAGGGCTTTCTCTCATTTATCTATTTAACATTATAGACTCATGAATTCTTATTTAGTAGATTTTGATCCATTACTTTGTTTTGGTGCCCAAATTAGCCCTGCAAGGTGTTCCAGGTTCATTTTTTTTTTTTTTTTTTTTTTTTTTTACCTTTCCTGTTCCTGCTGTGGAATCTGTAAGGCATCATTATAAATAAATAATTTCCCAAACCTACAAAATGGGTACTATTGTTGTTTCCATTATATGGGGGGAGGAAGGAAGTCACAGAGAGGCGAAATAAATGGCCCAAAGTCATAGAGCCATAAAGCGGTGAAACCACAAATGTTGCTGCTTCTAGTCTTGTCAATCCCCATACCCCTGACCCCCAAGTTCCGCCCCGCCCCACCATGGTCTACTCTCCACAAAGTTAACAGAATGCTGTACCTCAGATGAAATCTGAATCTCTTCCGCCACACAACAATGCCTTGGCACCTGGTATCCACACGCTAAATATTGTTAAAGTGAATGGAATTAAATTGACAAGTTAACGAATAAACACTATCACTATTTTCTCCTTTGCCATTTTTTTTTTTCAGTGATTGGGCCCAAGGAGCATAAAATGGATTCCTAGCATGAAGTGAGAAGAGAAGAAGTGAGGATGCTGTCATAGCCTTTGGGGCAGGCCTGAGGATGCCTCATAGGGTATCTACCCCTATTGCCGATTTGGATGTTCTTATCCCTCAGTAACCTCCACCTCTACATCTGAAATCCCACTGTAGTGATGTTCTCAGTCCATTCGCCCACATTCCCCTAAGTCTCAGAACCTCTCTGTTGTTTTTTCCAAGAAAACATGCCACCCTTGTATCACTGACTTTACTCCCAGTCAGCACCTTATGTCCTTTCCTTCTTTATTTTAGACCCAATGGTTCAGTAATTCAAATACTCCCCAGGCTCTAGCCTCAACTTCCTACCTGTTCTTTCCCTACAAACTCTCAGACTGTGAAGAATCCACTTACCTCATTCCTCCACTGAAATGCCGGAGGCGCATCTAGAGAAAAATCACACAATCATGTGGATGTTGGCAAGCTTCAGCAAGCTCTTCACCTGATTCTGATCAGCTTCTTCCCCACTCCCCTCAACTGTGATTCTAAGCTTTACTCTCTCTCTCTTTATGTTCTTTCCCCACCACCCTCTTTCTCTGACAGCCTCCTACAACTGGAAGAAAATCCAGGCTATCGAGCAGAACCAATACCTCTATTTAATCCACACGTACACTTGCCTTTACTTCCTTTCTTTTTGCAAGTCTTAGTGAAGAGGTGACTTTTAACTTGTACAAAACATATCTTATGCTCTGGACCCCAGCCTGTACTACCACTTTGCTTTATGAAATTATATCTACTTTTTTCTACAGATGTAATCTCTCAGTCGTTCTGTACATCTTTTATTGCTTTCCCTTCAGCCATACAAATAAGCTCCATTCTCATCTTTAAAAGTAAAATATCCTTTGATCCTACATCTTCCCTTTATCTATTACCATATTGTTTTTATTTTTCCTATGAGTAGGATTCTTCATATTAGTTTACACCCACTGCCTCCACTTTCTCACTTCCCTTTTGTTCTTTAAGCCACTTTAGTTGACCATCTGCCTGTATCATTTCACTGAAACTCCCTTCTCCAAGGTCACCCATGACCTCTTACCGTTAAATTCATTGGACAGGCCTTATCTTATTTAACTCTACCCTCCCTTTTATCTTGTTTTCCTTCGAAAAAAAATTCATTAGACATTGAAGATACTATAGTGAACCAAACATATCTGACCTTGTCCTTATGGAATGCATAGTCCAGGAGAAACAGACATTAAACAAAGAGCTACAGGATTAATTATTAAGTGTAAATGCGATGTGCTACAAAGAAAATTTAAACATTATTACGAGAATAGAGGATCTGGCCTAATCTGGAGGGGGAAATGGTAAAAACAAAACAAAAACCATTTGTGAAAATGGCACTCAAACTGAGAACTGAAGAATGAGTAGCAAGCAGTTAGCCCAGTTAGAGGTGAGGGGTGGTGGAGAGAAGAACCTTCTAAACTGAGAAAACAAAATGCAAGAGCCCAAGGATGGGCAGGAGGCTAGACTGTCCAGGCACCATAAAAAAGGGCAGTGTGATTGGATCAAAGAGAATGAGGGGATTCCAGGTGGGGCTGGAGACAAGAAGGATAGGCATGAAATCACTCAAATGTTTAGAACATGGTAAGAAATTTGGACTTTATCCTAAGAATGATAAGTTTCCATTGAAGAATTTTAAACAGGAATATGGTGGGATAAGACTTGACTCCAGATCCCCTGACGATCAAGTCCAAATAATGGCAGCTTGGACTAAAATGGTGGCAATGGAGATACAGAGAAGCATATGGATTAAAGATGCATTTAGGAGTTAAAATTATGAGACCCTGACATTTACTGGATTGGGGGATAGAAGTAATAAAAAAAAAAAAAAAGAGCAATATGGGTAAACCTAAATTTCTAGCACAAGCAACTGAGTGGACAATGATCCCTTTTACTAAAATAATGAACACAGGAGAAGGTATATCCTTGGATGTGAAAATTAGGAGTTTGAGGTGCCTCCAGACATGTGGAGATGTCCATGGATAGTTGGATATATAGGTCTAAAGTTCAAGAGCAACTCTGGGCTGAAGATAGAAATTGCGAGTCATCAGCAAATGGAGGAGGCATAACTGAAGCCAAAGGAGGATGTGAGACTGGCTGCAGAGATCAGAAGAGGGAAGAAAAGCCTTGTGCCTTCCTAGTTACCCATACCCTCTGCGCTAAGGCCCTGTGAACTACTAGATCTCTGACCTATTGTTTCACTCTCTTTTATTTCTTTGCACATACGATTCCCTCTTGATATGCCTTTCTCACCTCTTCCTTTACTCTAATTTCTTCTCCAAGACTCGATGCCAGTGCCAACTCCTCTACAAATCTTCCCATTAGTTAGATGCTGCTTCTATCTGGTCTTAAAATTCCCTATACATACTTCTAACTTAACACGCATCACACTGTAATGTAATGTTTGTCCCTCCAATAGACGGTAATTTTTTTTTTTAATTTTTAATGGTTGTTTTCGAGAGAAAGTGAGGTAGAGTGAAAGCAGGGGGGCAGCAGAGAGAGAGGGAGACATGGAATCCGAAGCAGGCTCCAGGCTCCAAGCTGTCAGCATAGAGTCCAATGCGGGACTCAAACCCATGAACTGTGAGATCATGACTTGAGCTGAATTTGGATGCTCAACTGACTGAGCCACCCAGGTGCCCCTAGACTGTAAATTTCTTAAAGACAGAACTCTACATATTTATCTTTGAGTCCTAGGGCCTAGCACAGGGCGAGATATCTAACAGTCGCAACACACACTTGGAAGAAAGAAAAAAGTTCTGTTAGGCAAAGTTTTCTATGTGAATCATGCAATCTTTGATTGTTACAGCCAGAATGAACTCTGGATATTTTCTACTCTAGCATATTTTACTGGCGGGGTGGGGGAACTGAGGCCCAATCACACATTAATCAGTTGCAGAAACATATTTAGCATCTATATTTTTCTGGTTCCCAGACTAGTGGTCTTCCCATTGTCTGATAACCAAACAACCCAAGAAACTACTCAATGATGTGCATGCAAAATGTATGCCATGTAGGTCTTTTTTAAAGCTAGAATACTAAAAACCACTAAAAGGTGGGATTTGAAAAGAATATTGAAATATACTGAAGAGGGGCGCCTGGGTGGCTCAGTCAGTTAAGCGTCCGACTTCAGCTCAAGTCACGATCTCACGGTCCGTGAGTTCGAGCCCCGGGTCGGGCTCTGGGCTGATGATGGCCCATAGCCTGGAGCCTGCTTCCGATTTTGTGTCTCCCTCTCTCTCTGACCCTCCCCTGTTCATGCTCTGCCTCTCTCTGTCTCAAAAATAAATAAACGTTAAAAAAAAAAAAAAAGAAAAGAAATATACTGAAGAAGACATCTTTTTTAAAGGTAGAATTCTTTTTTTATTTTAATTTTTTTATTTAGTAACTTTCAAATTATTTTTATTTTTATTTAAGTCCAAGTTAGTTAGCATAGAGTGTAATAATGGTTTCAGGAGTAGAATTAGTGATTCATCACTTACATATAATACCCAGTGTTCATCCCAACAAGTGCTCTCCTTCATGCCCATCACCTAAGTGAGCCCATCCCCCCACCCATTTCCCCTCCGGCAACCCTCAGTTGGTTCTCTGTATTTAAGAGTCTCTTACGGTTTGCCTCCTCCTCTGTTTTTATCTTTTTTCTTTCCCTTCCCTTGTGTTTGTTTCCTTAAATTCCACATATGAGTGAAATCATATGATATTTGTCTTACTCTGACATTTTGCTTAGCATAACACATTCTAGTTCTTAAAAGATACATATACAGGTCCAAATATATAACTGAAATGACCGTAAGAGATCTAGAACAAATTCAGAATCTATACTACTATTGAGTTTCTGCGTGAATAATAAAAGCAAAAGATTTCTAAATTGTATGGATTGTTCATACACGGTCCTATCTAGGCTGGGAGGGAGTATAGGAGGTTGACTAGTTCATTGATAACACCAATAATAATGTGGCAACTGATATTTGTTGAATCCTCCCCATGAACCAAGTACTAGAATGAATTTTTTCATACATAAATTCACGTGATCATCCTGTTAAAGCCCTGTGAGGAGTTTGAAAACGTTAGCTATCGTCTTAAGGTCACATAGTTAACTGGTGGCTGGGCCAGGGCTTAGACCCAGGCAGTATGATTACAAAGGTATGTTTGAGGGGGCGCCTGGGTGTCTCAGTCAGTTGGGCGGCCGACTTTGGCTCAGGTCGTGATCTCTCGGTCTGTGAGTTCGAGCCCCGCGTCAGGCTCTGTGCTGACAGCTCGGAGCCTGGATCCTGATTTTGTTTCTGTGTCTCCCTCTCTCTCTGCCCCTCCCCCATTCGCGCCCTTTCTCTGCTTTTCAGAAATGAATAAATGTTAAAAAAAAATATATATATATGTTTGAAACCACTGGGCTCTCCCGCCTTTAATTAAACTTGTATATCCTCCCCACTTAAGCGGCTCAAACGGACAGTGTATTCTGTTTGCTGATCTCTTTTGAAAGAAAAAAAAAAGTTAAAAGGGGAAGAGTTATGCCACAGAGTCATCCCTAATTGATAGAAAAGACATGAAACGAACCATTCTCTCTTTCCCAATCACTTCTTTGGGTCTGAAAGAAAAATATTTAAGTGAAGAGAAGATAAATATTTGTTCGTTCATAAGCTAGGCTCCATTACATTTTCTTCTTTATAGAAAAAATACATAACTGTGTAATATCTTCTATTTGTCCACATTTCTCCGTGTGTTTTGGTGTCAGTGCTATCTCGGATTATAAACTGTAGATGGCAGTGATCAAGTTAAGGTTTGTGCAGCGTCTGGACAATGTTACGTATATTGCATAATACATAATAAACACTATTTGTAATTATAATAAGGGTGAGTTCTGGAAGAGGTAAACAAGGGTATAAAATTCATCTTCCGTATGGTTATTATTCCATTTATATGAGGAGTCCACTAAATTCACTGAACCATAGCAGGCCACATCTGTTTGAAAACCTACCAGTTTTTATGAACATTAAATAAAAATGGTTAGATTTAATGACAATTTATCATATTCATGCAAAAGTAATGAAATGAAACTAGCGAAAAGGAGGCCACACTGATAAGGAAAGGAGTTCTAAATGCTAACAGGTTCAATGTTTTATTTTTGATGATTTCAAAAATCAAATATCTGCTACTTATGCTCCAGAACTTTGTAACTGGGGGGGACATTTTTGCCTCAGTGTTGTGTTCTTTCTTGCTTAAGTACTAACCTACTAGTATAGATTCAGAAAATATGCCTAACATATTGACCCACGAACTTTCCTCACGAAAGCTAGGTTTTTGAACCTTAAGAGAAACTGCTTGGATGAACAATTTTACCACAAGGAGACACAATGGACACATTCCTTAAACAGAATGAAGATAAAGCTGGGGGGTTGGGTGAAGAGAGCAGCAGACAGGAAGTGAAAAATAAGTTCTCCTCGCTGTATTTTATAGGTGAAGTAAATTCTACTTGGATTAGACCTTCTAAGTTACTATGACAGAGGGTAAAGAGAGGTGGAAAGGAAACTTTGAGTGACATTTTTGACAGCAAGCTACAGAAATAACAATTTGACAGAAGAGGCCATCATAAATATAAGATCATCTCAGCATGAATAGGATTTCCCTTAATGTAAAAAATATGGAGCAGGTGTAGGATTCAATTTGGGGTGAAGAGAAAGAGCCAGGCGGGCAGATTACCTAGAAGCAAGCTACGAGGGCTCAAATCAAAGAACTCTCATATCAGTTTAAATATCCCTAGTGAACATTTTTGGAGATTTTGAGGTATTGCTCTCAGTTACTCCTATTTATATCTGTTTCTGGCTTGATTGAGTGGGATGACGTATAACTAATAAATAGAGAAGGTTGGGATTCCTATTAATCCAAAGTTTGTTTTTGTGCCAGTACTGAGATCTATTTATCCTTCAGGTAGACGATAGATCTCATTCTTCCCTAATCAATACAGACATCACAGATCAACAACAAATCTTCATACTGGCAAACAGACCAGTCAATATCTTATTATTATTTAATAAGAATTTCATTGTCAGTGCGCTGGGAAGAAAAATATTAGTAGAGAAGTCTGCATGTAGCATTATAAATACTGCTCTAATATAAAGGACAGAAGATGGAAAAGCACCATGTCCCAAGAAAAATTAGCCTCCAGTGAAGAGCTTTGGGATCTTGTCGGGAGCTGCAGCTAACTCGTTTTCTGAGTTGGACTGGTTAGTTGCCATCTTGAGCCTTCCAGTTCTCTGTCAGAAGGGCAAAAGGGGTTGACCAAACTTCTCCCCAAAGCCCACCTTTCAGCTCTGAGATCTGAGACAAGTAAATAACTTACTCTGAATTTTGATTAGGTTAAGGATTTAACAATCAGCTGAAGCAGGATGAGTAACCCATAACGTGTTCCAGAAAAATAGGAAATGACATGTTGAAGAGCATTTAAATGGAACAAAACAGATTTGTGTGTGTGCCACTATTGATACACAAATGTTGAATGTGTTTTCCTGTATCTACTGAGTGTGATTGATAGGAGATACATGAATTTCAAGGTCTGGGAATTGAAGTAAATTATTGTCAGTGGTATCACTTCTTTAAAAAAAAAAATTACACCCTTAAAGAGAACAGACAAATTGACACAAGATACACATAAAGCATCAAATTAGCACAAACATCCACTTAGAGTTGTGAATACATGTGAATACATATGTGTATATGTGCACGTGTACATACAGATAGATGGGTACATGTGAATGTATATGTAGTTGGGAGATTTTCAGAAAATTGGAGGAACATTTAAAAAATTGTTGATGGGGGCGCCTGGGTGGCTCGGTCGGTTAAGCGTCCGACTTCAGCTCAGGTCATGATCTCACGGTCCGTGAGTTCGAGCCCCGCGTCGGGCTGTGCTGACAGCTCAGAGCCTGGAGCCAGTTTCAGATTCTGTGTCTCCCTCTCTCTCTGCCCCTCCCCTGTTCATGCTCTGTCTCTCTCTGTCTCAAAAATAAATAAACGTTAAAAAAAATTTAAAAAAAAATTGTTGATGATTTTTAGCATGCTTAGCACTTCTGTTTTGAAAACAACTTGTCTTCCTTTTCAAAATGTATGTGCCAAGCTGGCTCTGATGTCAGAATGAGCCATCTTCACAGGATTGGGTCAGCCCCCGCTCAAGGATTCTTTGACAGAAAAGAAACCAGTGGTGGGATGGTAATTGAGCCATTAAGTCTCAGATCTGTAGCATCTTTTCCAAAACACTACCAAACTCTTGAATGTCTAATCAAGAGAAGGAAAGATGAGTTTGTCTTTTACTGAATTTTTATTGAATGTTTTATTTTATTTATTTTGAGAAAGCAGGGGAGGGACAGAGGGAGATGGAGAGAAAGAATCCTAAGCAGGCTCCCAGTTGCCAGTGCTGAGCCTGACATGGGGCCCAAACTCAGGAACTGGGAGATCATGAGCTGCGCCGAAATCAAGAGTTGGACGCTTGACCAACTGAACCACCCAGGCACTCCATTTTTTACTGAATTGTTAAATCTTTATCTTCACCCTCTCCCTTTATTCCTCCACCTCTCATTTCAATTCCCCCCACTTTGAGACTAAAGCATGAATAAGTCTGGTGCAGAAAGAGGAAAACAAAGAGAAAACTTGGCTCATCTCTCTTCCATTGCTGTGTTCTTTCCCCTCTCAATTCTGTTTGTATCTAACTTAGATTATGTCTGCTTAAATTCTCTTTATACCCAGGATATTTTAGGTTTGCAGTATCTTTGCACTGAATTAAAATAACTTGAAATTTGAAACCCATAATGTCACAAATATTTTACAGATCAACTTGATGTAGAACATAAATGAATCTCAAGTGAGAAAAGCACAAATGTAGATTTCCTTCACAAGAAGTTGTAAGCACCTGCTGTCACCTTACAGGATTTTTAAAGTTTACGAACGAGGCCACTAGAGGTAAGTTCATGTTTAGCAAGATCACACCAAAAAAAAAAAAAAAAAGAGAAAGACAGAAAGAAAAGAAAAAGAAATTGAATTGATAGGAGCCCACCCTGGGTCTAATTTAAAAGTTTCCATTTATGTCATGTCAGATTTGGGGAGACTGAGCCCTCACTGAATGCATTGGTCTGTCTCCCGGACTTGATACCAGGGTTCATGACTGCAGTTCCTGGCACAGTCATAAATATTCATACCTCGGCTAATAATTTGCAAGCCAAATTCATTTGGCTTTTTTCACCCCATCAATCTTATAATTAATAAGGGTGGTGCTCTTGTTTCACTTTCCTCCAAAAGAAAAGATAAATGAAATAAAGAGTCATCCTGTACATTTAAATAGGAGTGCCTCTCACTGATTAAAAGCTGATGCTATCATATAATGGTCGAAGGAGAGGTTTCAGCTATTTCTCTCCCTGGTGGTGGACTGGGGAGGGGGAGGGAGATAAGAGCAAAGGAACCATTTCCAGATGTGGCGGCATGAGCCTTGATCTGAAGAGCTTGGTTATCTATTAAATAATGCATAGGAAAACTTTGAGATACTATGTTGAAAGCGAGTTGTAGGGGATATATTTACAAATTGCACTCTTATCTAGTGTTTGGATAGACAGACATTGTGTATAGCATGCCAACATCCAGAGAATTAGATTCTCAACAGTCTGCAGGTTCTGTCTGCAGGTTAGAAATTCAGAGATAGTTTAGAAAGTTGTCAGAGGGGCTCCTGGGTGGCTCAGTCGGTGGCTCACTTCGGCTCAGGTCATGATCTCGTGGTTCGTGAGTTTGATCCCCACGTGGGGCTCTGTGCCGGCAGCATGGAAGGAGCCTGGAGCCTGTTTTGGATTCTGGTCTCCCTCTCTCTCTGCCCCTCCCTCACTCATTGTCTGTCTGTGTTTATCTCTCTCTCTCTCTCTCAAAAATAAACAGTAAAACAATTTTTAAAGAAAGTTGTCAAAATTTAGTGATTATTGTCTTTAAAGTGACTGCCTTCGAATTGGAATGATAGCTGCATTTCTAAATCTAATTGTAAAGACTTGGTCTCCACAGAAGCATTAAAGGAGGCATACGTGACAAAATGACTTTACAAATAAATCATGGTACATAGGACATGGTGTAAATTGTCTGCTCCCATTGGATTTTCTAAGGTCATTTATAGCAGAGCAGATAATCAAACTGAACATAATTTAGAAATAAAATTTTGATAATTGAGCTAAGTAACTTGAACTTGTCAATCACCTGTGACCTTATTCTATTTACACTTCACTTGAACATTCTAAAGTCCTAAGGCCGATGGATAAGCTTCGAGTATAAACGACTGCCCTCACTTTGTTGTGGGTGTATCACCCCTTCTGAGCAGATTAATCTGTATTAAAATGAAGAGATGGGGGGCGCCTGGGTGGCTCAGTTGGTTAAGCCTCCGACTTCAGCTCAGGTCATGATCTCACAGTCCATGAGTTTGAGCCCTGCATCGGGCTCTGTGCTGACAGCTCGGAGCCTGGAGCCTAGTTCAGATTCTGTGTCTCCCTCTCTCTCTGCCCCTCCCCTGCTCATGCTTTGTCTCTCTCTGTCTCAAAAATAAATAAAAACATTTTTAAAAAATTAGATAAATAAATAAAATGAAGAGACGGGATAAATATGTACCCAGAAAAAGCTTTGTAGTTAGGTATTTGCCTCAAATTGTCTTTTACAGAAACTTTAAGGATGCAAAACTGTGTTATTTTTTGTGTATTGGTTAGTTTGTTTTAGGAGTTCTTACCACTTGAGATACTTTTTTTTTAAGGTTTATTTATTTTTGAGAGAGAGTATGAGCAGGGGAGGGGCAGAGAGAGAAGGAGCAGAGGATCTGAAGTGGGCTGGCTTTGTGCTGACAGCAGAGAGCCCGATGTGAGGCTGGAACTCACAAACCCGGAGATCATAACCTGAGCAGAAGTTGGAATCGCGACCGACTGAGCCACGCAGCTGTCCCCACTTGAGATATTGAGACACCCCCCTGCTTCTACATCATGGTGTGAAGGTGGCATACGGGGGGGGGGGGGGTGGATTTCAGGCGCTCCTAGTGTTCTTTATCCTTAAAGCTTGTAAGTGTCATGTTCTCTAAAAGCATGTGATGTTCAGGGCAATCCTTTAAAAATGTGTAAGCACAATTTGTACCTTAATTTTTACACCTAATTCTATGTGAATATAATTACACCTTCGATTTACTGTAAAAAAAAAAAAAAAGTTTTCCTCTCTTGACATTGAAAACAGGGGAGTAATTGTGGGAGAAGCAAGCCTAAGTCTGACTGGGCCTCCTTACATTCTGTTCCCAGACTTAATGCAGTCAATGGCTGCGGGGCTGAGACTGAGATGGGAACCCATACAATATAAGTGGCTCAGACTGGGACTCTGAGACACCTTTGCAAGGAGTTCTCTGCTGCTGTGGGGGAAGAGATTCTCGTTCTGTCCAAGTTCCTCCCTGGAGAGAATGGGGGTAATTGGCTTTTCCTCACTCTCCACCAAGCCCTTCTCCATCCCGCTTAGCAGAGAGGGTGCTTGGAAAAATGCACGGTTGGGTACTAGAATGTCTTTCCTCTCACCGACTTTTCAAAAGCAGAATTCAACCCACCTCGAGCCTGTGGGGCTCTCTGGGTCTTTGCTGTTTCTCTCCTACTAGGTCACTAAAACCATACAACACAGCAGTTTTCCTGCAGGGGAGCCACAGAAGGATGACAGAGGAATTTGGTGGCCGGGCTTCTGACAGTCGCCCCTTCTCCCATTCCAAACCTGCTCACAGACCCAGAGGCAGACCTTCCCTTCATTCTTAGTGCCGCCCCACGTCACACTGAGGCCCTGCGGACCCCCTCCGAGCAGAGGCTGCTGCAGTGGGCTCGTGCTGGAGCAGGCTGGGCCTGATGGCTGCCCAGCCACCTTCTCTATCTTTACAGGCACTGGAGGCTGAGCGCTTAAATTCAGGCAGGGCTCTTGGATCACAGACTTGCTCACCCACCAATGTAGGACCTGAGGACTAAATCCCATCCTAATTCTCTTCCCAGCAGCCGGGAAAGGCAAAGATCATGGGGGTTGAGGAAGGTGAAAAGCTACCCCCTCATCCAACCCTCACTCAGGGCTGCATGGGCCTCATTCCATACTGAGTTCTCCCTGGGGCACCAGCTGTGCTGGTCCTCAGCCAGGGAGACCTGAGGGGTTTTGCAAATAAGTTTTTGGTATTTTTAAATTATTTTTTATTGATTTTTTGTTTTGTTTTTTGAGAGAGAGCAAGCTGGGGAGGGGCAGAGACGGGGGGGGGGTATTGGGGGGGGGTGTGCGGGGAGTAGGGGTAGACACAGAATCTGAGGCAGGCTCCCAGCAAAGCACAGACCCCGAAGCAGGTTCAAACTCATAAACCGTGAGATCATGACCTGAGTCTAAGTGGGACACTTAGCTGACTGAGCCACCCTGGCGCCCCACAAATAAGTTTTTGTTTTGATCTGATCTTCTTTCCTCTTTGTCAAGGCCTGGTGGCAGAAGCCAACAGAAATAGGGTAGGATTGGGCCAGAGAAAAGATAGTAATTGCGGAGCTTTGTGGTTATTTCTGTACACGTGTGCCTAGGTCACCCGGCATGTTTGTAGAAGGAGGTGGGGAGGGCAGAGACAGAATGTACGAGGCTAGGGAGCTGTAGACCAAGTGGCTCTGTGTAACTCAAACACCGCAGCCCCCAACTATTGTCGCCTCACCTCATGGGTCCGGAACAGCCACCTATCCTTCAGGGTTCATCTAAATCTTTTTATGCGTCAGCCCCAAGCCCTGTTCCTCAGGATGTAGAGAGAGAGAGAGAGGCTTGTGGGGAAAGTGGGGCTGGAGTGGCAGGTGGCAAAGGTTCAGACAGGAGAGCTGGGCTCCAGGGTGTCTGGCTGGGCTGCCCAGCCCTCAGCCCTCTGGCCTGCAGGCCTACCTGCCTTCAAATCCTTCATCACAGGGCTTTCCTTCCACTGATTTGGCTTATTCTCTATAAGAATGGAAATTATGAATTGTATTGTTATTTTTTGAAGTCACATCCACCTGAGAACGTGTCTACCAGGCAAGGTGAATGGAGAGCTAAGAAAAGTTTGGGTAATTCCAAATGAAATTTACTATGAATAACCCTTTGTGTTAGAGCTAAAATGGGGCTACTTTGGGACAGCGACTTGGATTGGCCCTGTATTGGGATGGAAATAATGCTCCTGACAGATTACTAGGCATGTGTACATGGTATCATCATTGTCCTAAACATCCCATTTCTAGTGATTTCAAAAAGTGAACGGGTTGACCCAGCCCAAGAGCTTCCTTCTGTGTCAGTATGTTGTGGAGAAATACTTGAGGGTCTGCGTGAAATCCACCAAGACAGGCAAAATAGAGGAGGGGAAAGGGAAAGTCACACGAACTCTGGCAGAGATGACAAAAGGGAAGAGGGAACTAGAGAGAAAACAAGGAGAGATGGACAGAGGGGAGGAAGACAGAGGGTAGAGGAAGAGAGAGACAGACGTTTTCGCACGTGCACACCGAGGGCTTTGAAAGCTTCGACCCGACCCCCAGACCTGAGAGCATCTCACAAAACAGGTTCAGCTCGTATTTCAGGCGGTCTCCTTGCCTGGTGTCCGCGGTCCCCGGGGCCCTAATTCACTCCTGCCCTCTCTGCACAATGACATTCGAACCTGGGAAAATAATTGCATTAGAGCAGATTACTTATAACCGATAGTTATCCGTCTTTTTCTGTTCGACAGAAGTCTATTAAACTCAGCACAGTCATTACCAGCTGAGCTCTAGAGCGCGCCTTCATTAAGAAAATTAAAATCATACTTTTGAATCCAAGCAAAGCCTGCTTAGGTCTCAAGAGCCCGCGTCCAAGCCCGAGGTTATGGTGAGCCTGCTTTTCCCGCGAACCAATCTTTTTTGGATACAGTAGGTCGTGGTGCAAAGATGGAGTGTGATGGCAATCACTCGAAGATAGGGACCTCTGAGCTCTAGAAGGACCCTCTTTCTTCCCGGCTCCTTGCCCCCCTCCCCTGCAGCCTTTCCTCCACTGGATCTTTTCGCAGGCGCTTTCCAGTTAAAGGCACCACACCTGTGCAGGCGTGGCCCGGATGGGCGGCGTTGGTGGGGGTGGCTGAGGCGGAGGGGGGAAGACCAGGGAAGGCGTGGGCTCAGGTCCCGGGAAGCCACGACGGTGAACTTCCCCAGCTGACGTCTGCGGCCAGAGGCCCGCTCCAAGTGCACGTGTTTCACACACGCACGCGCGTGCACACACACCCGCGCGGGGAGAGGGGAGACTGCCCCCCCCCCTTTGCATTTCACATTCGTTCCGGGACCAACGTGGCCTACGAGCCTTTTGTCCAACCGGGCAAGGGAGCCTGGCCCCGAGATTGAGCAGGCACTTGCGGGAAGCTCAGACCGGGACCGGTCCCTCTGACTGAATCTTCCGCCTCTGGGGGCCTCTTTGGGTCTCCTCCTCGGCTTGGTAGGAGTCTCGGCTCGCGGCACCCCTGGCAGACTCGGGGCGCGGACTCGGCCCAGCTCCTCGCCTCTCCCGCGCCCCAGCTGAGGGGAGGAGGGCACAGGTGGGAAGCTAGGACAGCAGGCAGGGCGACACCCCCTCCCCTCCCGGTAGCCTCAGGGTAACATCTCCCAGTGCTCCTGTGGTGGTGGGATCTCCAACTCCACTTTAGCTGGAAACATCACCCGGCAGGAGAGCTGTCCGCTTAGTTAGGAGGGGGCGCTTTTGCATTGATTTTCTGTGGCATCTGGAAATTCGCAGGGTTTGGGGAATAATTTTTAGCATGTTTGAATGGTGGTGGTTCTCGTCGTCGTTAGCCACTGCCCTTTGTTTCAACATTTTGCTTTTCAAAATGTTAATTTCTGCGTATTTCTCTGACAGATCTGCCCAACTCGGGGCTCTCAAGGAAAACACACGGCTTTTCCATATTATCGGGGTGCACTTTCCTGGGGCTCTAGGGGCAGAGAGGCGCTGCTTCAATTTTTTTGTCAAAATGCCCAGTAATAGAGTTCTCCACCCCTCGTTCTCTCTGTCTAATGAGGGCTTTGAGGTTTATTAGGGGAAAACAGCACACACTCCCCTCAGCACTCAAATACAGGATTAGGTGGAGTTTACTTGAAAGTGTATAATATTGTTCCTTGGCAAGTGTCTAATTCTCTTTTCCATAATTTCTATTTGACACAAAAGCCTACAAAATTCAAGTGGTGAAAGTCCGCGAATAGACGTGGACAAGTGAACGTCTTTTACATCTGCATGATTTTCAACTCGCTAAATTGGTGGATTTTTTTTTCTTAAAAAAATGTTTTTTCAGGGGAAAAGAAAACAAAACAAATGCAGCTTCCCTGTCGTCGTTAGTGTTTACTTCTCATCAAAGGTGGACACATCATTCGATTTCTTTTCCTTGTGTAGCAAAAGATGGGGAAGTCGGAAACAAACAGCAGCTTTTTAACAGCAGGAGATCCAAGACTTTCTCCAGATGATTTTCTTTTCTTGTGCTTTCCCCTTCTTTCTTCTTAAAGCAAAACCAAAACAAAGATAAAAAAGGAAGAAACACCATTCCTCCTGGAGAGTTTATTTTGTTGCCACAATACAGGGGTGGAGACAGTTAACGGCTATTTGAAATGATAATGCTTAGTGATCTCATTCATCTAATCATAATCTTCAAGTGGTTTAAGATTAATGGCAAGAGGTATCTTCAGTCTCTTCCTAAAGACCTTTGCATTAATTTACGTAGAACATTGACCAGACTGTCAGTGTCTCCAAATTTCATTAAGTCAAACAGAGACAAATACGATGAGGTGTTCCTATTTTCTTAATCTGTAAGTGTCTTACTGGAAACATTTCTACACAGATTCAACTGCATTGGGGACACTTGCTTCCTTTTCTTTGTTACAGGTAGATAGATCTAGATATATAAAACGTGTTTTATATATACATACATATTTAAAGGAACCAATATTGTCTGCAGATAACTCCTCTTCCACTTCTGAGCTTAATGAAGACCTTTCCAAAAGTCAACTTCAGTGGCAAGCCGCAGACTCTGCTTCCTCCAGACCAGGGTTTACATTTAAAGTAAGTTTGAACTCACTGAACTTCTTTAAAACGGGCAAAAAAAAAAAAAAAAAAAAAAAAAAAGAGAACAACTTGGAGTATATTTAATTTACCTCATTTAGCAAAAATAATCCCAGCAATTCTTCAAACACCAGAACACCCGGGCGGCCTCTGACTTGTCCTAGCAGAGCACCTTCCCTGTTCCCCCGGGGTCCCCATCCCGGTCCGGAGCGTCCCCAAAGAGGAGGGTTGGAGAAGGCGTGACACAGGAGGGTTCTAGGGAGAAGCAAGGGAAGAGAGCGGTTTGTAAAGGAGACACTCCTGGTACCCTGGCCAGAAATGAACGTCAAGACACCCACCTTTCCTCCCTGCCTTTCCCCGTGCCCCATTGCTGACAGGAGTTTGCACATAATCCTGAAATCCGGGGCTTTCAAAAGCAACCCCCAAACTCCCCACACACTAAAGTCGTTCCTCGCTGCAGGTTTACACTCTGTGTGTGGGGTCTAGCTGTGGTCAGGAGACTTTTCCGAGTCAGGACTGCTATGCCAGCGCCTTTCCCAAGAGTAGAGGCTGGCGGCGGAGTCACCGCGTCTGCCAGCCGGAGATTGCCCCGGCTCTCGTTACCTGTGCGCCCTCGCGTTAGAGCGGTCATAAATCCGTGAAGATTAATTGGGAAGCCGAGAAAACGCCTGTATGCACCAAAACGGTCGAAAAAAAAAATAGTAATCCAGACACTCTCAAATAGTCCCACACTTGCATTTGACGTGAAGCACCAGAATATGATCAAATGTCAAAGACGTTGGCGGTTTGTTTTTGGTGCGCTCCAGCTACCCTTTCCGTTTCCAGCAAAATTGAGAAGCACGGGAAAAGACCGTGTGTGTGTGTGTGTGTGTGTGTGTGTGTGTGTGGGGATAGACAAGGTATGGAGACAACTTTTGAATACATTCTCTATTTGGGAGGAAAAAGTCGGACAGGGACCAGTATTTTCTTTGCGGTGCAGGAAAGGGTCATTCAATACCAGGCACTGAATTCCGAAAGCGATTCTGCGGGACGTTACAGAAACAGTGCGAGCTCCTCAGGAGTTTTATTTTGCGAAGCTGCAAAATACTGTTTTGTATTGACCTCTTTCCCCATCAGATATCCTTTTTTTTTTTTTTTTTTTTTTTTAAACTTTGACAGCATCTATTACAAACATTTCCTTACACTCCGGAATCTACGGTTTGGCCAAAACAAACAAACAAATCACAGCAAACACCCAGAGAATAAAAGGATTTAGAAAGAGAAAATGTGTCCCTTTTCTAGTCATTTGATAGTTAATTCCCCGGAGGCCAAGAGAAGGTGGGGGTTCCTTCGTACTTTATTATTTTTTTATTATTTATTCATTTAAATGTTCAGCCTTTGCAAGTTATTTCTCTCCCGCGGGGTTTTGCTGCAGAACCGAGGTGGGGTTGGTGGAAGGGAGTCACTGTGATGGGGGGCGGGGGGACACAGAAAAACAAGATTTGCTTCGCAGGGGGCTGACCTGCAGCGGTCTACTCCTCTGGCCAGCAGGGGGCGCTCTGATGTTATATGTGGACGAGACAGCCGTGCGGCTCCGAGCTTCAACACCGGCTTTGCAGTTTCACGCAGCTGCAAAAGGAAGGGGAGGAGGGATTGTAGGTCCTAAACCCTCAGCAGCTATTCTACTTGGGTTATTTACCCCTCCGTTCGAAAGGCACCTACGCCTCACTTTACCTACCCATCGCGCTCACTGCAGCCGCCTCCCCATCAACCTCTTTTCATCTGCATCTACACAGCTCTTGTACAATCTCTCTCTCCCTAGCCTTGAAATATACATTAATGCAACTTATTAAATGCGACGATGAATAGTCAACATTTTTTTCGCCTGTTAGTTCCGCTGATCCAAGCAGGATTTATTTGCAGATCTCACATCCCGGAGCCATAATGCGGGATTTTTTTTCCCCCTTAAATAAAATTGGTCAAATGTTGACAACCTTTAAGCCAATCTAACACTCAAGATTAGTGATGGGAAACTAATGAGAAAATATCAGATCGCCCGGCCTGAGGGCTGCCAATTAAATCTTCGCTGATTGAAAAATAAAAGCGGACTTGGGGTGTGAGCCCAGCTCAACTTCAACTATTAATTTAACATGTTGCCGGGGTCTATGCCTTCTCTCCTCTAAACTGCTGTCCCTAACACAGCTTCCTCTTCTCTCATCCTTCAACCTAAAAGCCAAATGTTATTTCTCGGAATATTTCAAGAGGTCCAAATCAGGATGATCATTTCTTACACGGTAAATATTAGGCCTTTAAGCAATATGATTTAACTAATTAGAAAATTTACATCATTAAGTCTCAGGGAGAGAAAAAAAGAGAAACAAATCTGCCAGTCATTTTAAAGGAGACAGGCACTATTGAAGTGTGAAGAAATCGGCTCTAATTCAAAAAGGCAATCGGGCAGAAAAAGCCCTCAACATTACCCTGCTAGTTATTAATCAGAAAGGGCTCTCTCCACCCCCCCCCCCCCACACACACACCCCCTCCTCTCAGCACGGAGTTTAAGTTCGGCTTTTTTGCCAGTGGCCCATGTCATATTTATATTGAGGTTTTTGTCTGCTAAAGGATTAAAATTTGAAAATGTTTCAACAAGAAGAAAACAGAATCCTCAAAGGGAAGAATATTCGCAGAATCACCTCTCTTCCAGACAAGCAAACCTGTTGTGATAAGCAATTTTCACCACACTCTTTTTTTTTTCTTCATTCTTTCATTTTTTCCCTTCCCATTAAGTTCCTATTCTGAAACCTGCTTGGTGAGAACTAGATAGTCTTTGTGTTCTGCTCCCCTCCCCCTCCTTTCTTGCACCCCTCCTTCCTCCAAAGCGAGAAACTTAGACTGAAAGCTGAAAAGTACAAATACATTAACAAAGCCCCACTCACTTGATAAAAAGGCCATGGTCTAGGCTTACATGTCAGGCTTCTAAGCACAGGGGGATCAATTGGGTGGGGCTATAGACAAAAGATGATGAACTAGAAATTTCCCCCACCTATGTATAATATTTGATAGTGTGGTTAAAGGGGAAAGGCAGGTAGGTGTGAATAATTTTAAAGTGCACCGTAGTGTCGTGCGGCTTTCTCCCCCTTCCCCACTTCTCTATTCAGCTTCAAACAGCAGCCTCATTATATCTAGGTGCCCCTTCCCATCATACTCTCACTGGAGCCCTTGGTACACCACACACAGAGCCCTCTCCCCAGTCTTCACATTCCCAGCAAATTAACTGAAGAGGGAACTGCAAAGGAACTTTGTGAGCAGTTCTATTTGGAAACTCAGGCCCTTGCTGGCATCTCTGAGGACTTGTTCTTAAACAGACATTGGGTTTAAAAAAATGTAATAGCAAGCTTTAGATACTCCATTTCCCTTCATTATTATTTCTTTTTAAATCACAAAGAGGTCCCAAAGGCTCGTTTTTCTGCCTTCCCCTATTCTTCTCTTATTAGGATCTGTTCTAGCCACATTTTCTTATCTTCCTCTCTGCCTTACATCCTGAAAGTTTCACTACCTTGCTTCCCACCCAATCCCCGGGCCTGGAATGCTCAGGTCTGGGCTCCTGTGGGCCTGGAGCAGCTACCCAACATGAGTTCAATGCCATTCTCCACCTTTACCAGATTTCAGCTTTGCAGGAGAGAGCAGTAGCAGACCTGGGCTATTAACACACCACAGTTAATTCTCTGCGGGAACTTTTACTAGGTGGGACCGTGTTGAAGGAGAAAACATCTGTAAACAGTGAGCTCTCTTGAGGGTGGGGAATGAGTTCTGACATAGAGGTCAGAACACATATAAAATATGGCAGAATTTGTGAAAGAGTTCAGACTTAAATTTTGGCAAAATAAGGAGAAGAGAAAGGGAAGGAGGAAACTGGAGACAGTCTAGAATGCTCCCCAAATGCAGCTTCTTTTCTGGCCATCACAGAGCAGATGGGAGTCGAACGTGCTCCCCTTTGAGAAAGATTAGAGTGAAAAGGGACACTTCTGTCACTTTCTGGAGGCGGGACACAGAGAGGTGAAAATATACAAGACAATGGCCTCTAGCGCTGGAGGGCTCCCCTGGCGGGCTCCCCACCCTTTGCCCCGTCTCTCTCGAAACCCTCCTTACCTTTGTTGCTTGGATTTGATCTGACACACTGGAAGTTCCTGGACTAGGTTCTTTGATTGGAAAAAGACCACGAGAATCAACCGGTCGCCTGCATCTAATCCGAAGCCAAGAAGCATTACAATAAAATTTACAGCGCCTTTAACAACTCGCAAGTAAACCATTAAAATTCCCTTTAATTGAGAAAACATTGATTTTTAAGTCTAGGAAAGGCGAAATCGTAATTTAGCTGCAAACTTTCAGGCGAGAATATAGCGTATTATGTCGCCGTATTATGGATCCACCCTTTATACCCATGCAACATCACATCTTTAATTGCGCTACTTTATGAAGTGATAAAGACAAAAGATAACCCGACTTAGGCAAATGCTTAAAAAAAAAAAAAAGAGGACCTAGAGTAATTTCCTTTTCCAGTTATTTATAAAAGGATTGTCTTTTTTTAAGCAGAAAAAAAAATGCCCAAAGGGGAGGAAAGGAATAAAAAGAACGGAAAACCACAGACCAGTCTAAAAGCAACTCACATTAGCAAATCCGTTGATATTCTTTAGCAAAGAAGGAATGAAGCAAACGCATTTTGAGAAAATGCATTCACGGGCAAAATTGCATCCTCCTTTAAACGAAACAAACCTGGGTCTATTTTCTTACTTTACTCCCAGTCCTTTTGGGGGGCGGAGGGGTGCCGAACCTATTGGTGGATAGGAAAAGGAAAGAAAATCAGGCTTTCTATGTTATTTCTGTATCGGTTTTTGGTATTATAGAGGAGTAAAGAAGTTTTTGTGTGGTGGTTTTTCATTGATCAGTCACTCTGAGCTAATGTAATTATCCTCATCAATAGGAGGCTGCAGAGAGAATCATTATGTGGGTGACATTGATAAATGATCGCCCAGGAACGGCCCTCTCGCGGGCAACCCCCACATCTGACCCTCCCACACACACAATGTAGTCATAGAAACACCTAGAGAGCCTCCAGCACCGCCGCGAAGGGGCAAGAGAGGGAAGAAAAAGCCTCGGGCGGCCGAGGTGGGGGTGGGGGCGACCGGGGGCGGCCGGTCCCAGATCCAAACCAGCTCCGACGACACAAAACAACCAACGGCGGGGAGAGGAGGGCGTTGCGGGTGGGAGAATCCCCCTTCCCAGCAGCAAACCCTCCCACACTCGCTCACAACAAAGTGAAAACCCGCCCTCCAGACGGACCCATTCCTCCACACCTTTTCCCATGTGCGACCTCACTACCAACAACATCTGATGTTTGCCGAGACACGCATTCAAATAGGTTTCTCCCAAGGAGTTAAATAATTAGGTTACAAAACCTGTAGGCATCTCATTCTCACACGGGGTCCCCCGTTCGAAAAACCCCAACCCAACCACAAACCAAACCCATCTGAACAAAGGCAGCAGCTGGGTGACCCTCCCTCCCCCAGCATCGCCACCCCCCCCCCCCCCCCCCCCCACCAATCCCCAGTTATTTCCTGGGCGACCCCTTCCTTTCTCTACACCTCCTAACTCGGTGCCTCTGATGATGAGATAATGGATTTTGCGATTGTTCCTGTCAGGGGGGGGAAGAAAAAAATCCCCCACCGAACCCCATGTTTTCATCTTTTGACTGTTTTATTTAAGCCAATGGGAAAGTATTGAGAGCAGTAATTGATTCATAATGATCTATAAATCGATGTCGGAAAGCGGGGGTGGGGGGTGGGAGTGGAGGTGTATGAAGAGTGGGGGGGGGAATGCTGTTTATTTATTTTATTTCTAAAGCTTCAAGTAAAGTAGCTTTGACACTGTTGGGGCTGGAGGGGAGGAGCTGTTGGCTCTGCTGGATCATCCATCATCGCTGTCACCCAGAGTCTGCCCCGAGGAGCCGTAGACGCAATCTCCCTTCTGTCTCTACACCGAAACTATTAATATTAAAACCTCCCTTCAAACACTGCCCCGACGGTCTCCATTCTCATCACAGTCTGACCGGCCTCCCCCGTCAGACCTGCGCGCCCCCCTCCCCGCCTCGCCCCTCCTCGCGCGCACCGCAGCCTCCTCCCGGCCCCGGCCCCCGCGGAGGGAGCCCGACGCCCGCGCTCGCGCCGCTCCGAGTGGCTCGCTGGCTTGCGACTGCGAGGTGCCCCCCACCAGCGCCCCGGTCGATCGGAAGCACGCAGGTCCACCTCGAACACCATGCAAAGGGAAGGCCAGGTGAGGGCGGGGGCGGCCGACGCGGAGGGGGAGCGCCTGCACACGCCCGCCGCCCTCGCCCCTGTCCGGCCTCCTCCCGGGCTCTCCGGACGCACGCACGTCTGCACGAACCCCGCTCCGTGGGCGGCGGCCGGAGGTGGTGGTGGCAAAGCGAGCCCCCCCAGCCCCCACCCCCCACCCTGCCCCGGGCACATCCCGACACCGGCCTTTCGGACACAGAGGCAACTTGCAGCAGAGGTCCAGGCTCCTTATCGAATTGCTGGCCTGCAAGACTAATGGGGAACTTGTGGGGATCCCAGTCCAGTCCCTTTGAAGGAAGCTCCCTCCTTTGACAGCTGTTAGAGATATTAGCCACATTTCCCTTCCCAAACCTGCTCCGGGTTAACCGGCCCACGGGGGCGGGAGGGGGCGAGGAGGCCGGCAGGATCCTGACAGACTCTGCTCGGGCCGCTCTAACTAGAGTGGGGGGCTCGGACCTGGGAAGTGCCGACCTGGGCGGACGGAGGGAGAAGGGCTGGGTGGGAGACACAGACTTTCCTGGTCTTTTCTTTTTTCCGTTTAAATGTGGCTTCTTGCTCAATTCCCAACCCTTAACAGATGGCGACTGCATTCTCTCAGAATTTCTTAAAGAAAGGGAAACCTTTGGAATTTATTTCTGCTTTTGCTTTTCCATATAAATAAAAAGTGTTTTTATGTTACTCTTGTTTTGGAGAACATAAGCAATTTTATTCAGACTACAGTATTTCCTTTAACACTATATGGTTGTCAAAACACCATTCCCAGTTTCTTTGCTTTTGACAGCTGAGTCTTTCTTAAATATACCCAAATCGGAACTCTTTATACTAAATAGTAAACCCGAGATAGGAGCAAATGCCTTCTGAGGTGGTTTAAAAAAAGCATGATAAAAATTGGACAACTCTACTACCTCTTGGTCTCAGCATATGGGGGGGGGGGGAGGGCAAGAAAATGCAAACAAATATTATTACAATTACTATTCATCCCCCAAATATTTAAGAAGGTTAAGATTAACATGATAGGATGTGGGTTTGTTGAAGCTAAGCCTGAGAGGGTTTTATTCATTAAAACCAAGTGTACAGAGCTCTGGGATCTAAACTTTGATGAAATAGCTTAATAATTTCATTAAACACTTCCTAAATTTGAGCCAATTACCAAGTAAACTCTGCAGCGCACCGTCTACTGGGAGGAAAGGAAGAAAAACTTTTTCAAACATACCTCCCCCCCCCCCAGCGGATGTGAGTTAATTTGTAAATGGAGAACTTCACCTAAAAGCATTTGAAGTAAAAATACACAAATATTTGAATTTTGCAAAAAGACTCCATGTGCGCCAGGATAACAAAAATGAGAGGGAAGCTCTTTTCCAAGTAGCATAGAATTTCTCCGTTAACCATCAGTTTGTGTCAGAAGTGTTATTTCTACGTTGAAACAGCATATCAATTAAGCTGATAAATGTGTTAATAAAAATTCTCCCTAGCCAAAAATAATACAAAACAATAGAAATTTATCTCCTTGTTTCTTTATAGACAACTTCTATTGATGTTTTCTGCAATGGGAAAGTGGAATCACTCCAAGTGAGATACAAACTTGGATTTCGGAGCTACTGAACTATTTCCCTATCAAGCTGACATCACGGAACTAGTTTTATGATATAATCCCTTCCACACATGGGATTAAAAATTCAGGTGTTACAAAATTCCAGGGTAGGATATTTAGTTTGAAAATTGAGGGGGCATGCAAATACCTCACACTTTTTTTTTCCACTTTGCACACTTTACCAGGCATTGTTTGTGCAGTACCAGCAAAGCCAGTAACACAGATTTCTAGGAATGTTGGGTGAAACTTGGAAAATGGCATCATATTGCCTGTTGTGCTGTTGTTTTAGAAAAGAATTTATGTTTAGTCACCAACTCATCACACTAGCGTGACTGCACATGGGGGTGTCTGAAATAAAAAGACATAATATAACTTATATTAAATATTAATGATTAATCTTTGCAACTCAGGATTTCAAACTCCATAGAAGTTGTTTACTCATCTATGAACATCTATATGTAAATTTTAATTTACATATTCAGCAGTATTTTAGTAAGACAGAGAAAAAACACAGGCAGATGAATTATCTTTGAGCACAGACGTTAGTTATTTCTTATGATGTAAAATTAACCCTGAAAAAGCCCTTTATTCTGGCAGAGGACGAACATGAGAAGCTTTATCTGAGAGTCTTTTTTTTTTTTTTTTAAACATCATCTAAAGAGGTTAGACATATCGAAGGTAATCTTTCAACCTGGCTCATAACACACACACACACACACACACACACACACACAATTTCATACCTTTAGAAGTTTTCTGCCGGTATGATTTATAGGCCAAATACACACTAAGTGCTACAGACGGTTACCTTAAAAATTGTTGGTTAAGTTTCAAATACAGTCAACTTCTGGGGGCAAAACTATCACCTGCTTTTAACACGACATAGAGTAGGCGTTGTGCAACCTTGCCTTAGAGCTATTAAAAACGCAAAAGCCTAACAAAAAATCAAAAATGAAATATTTATTACCGCATTTTGTGACTTAACACCTTTTTTTTTTAACATAACGTCACAGTCCTCATACAAGTATTTTAATGTAAATTTGACAAAGCTTAAAGGTAACAGCATTTTCTTCTAGTGAGGAACACGTGCTGAGAAAAGAATTCATGGACATACAATACCAATTCCACAGCAGATCTGATACTAGCAAAAACATTCTTTTTTT